>NW_015160852.1:232534-262196 GCF_001447785.1 Gekko japonicus | reverse complement strand
GGCGGATGGAGCCTGCCGGCTCCGTTCGCCGGCCTGGAGTGTGTGTGGGGGGGGTAAGCCGGCGGACGGAGCCTACTGGCTCCGTTCGCCGGCCTGGAGTGGGTGCCTGGGGGGGGGAAAGCCAGCGGACGGAGTCTACCGGCTCCGTTCGCTGCGCGCCTTACTGTATGTCCAGAAGAATGGCCGCTCTGAAGACGCTGGCTGCATGACTGGCTCCCTCCCCTCCCAGCCACCCAGCCAATGGCAGCCCAGGTTCGCTGAGGGAGCCAGTCATTCCAGGCAGCGTCTTCTGAGTGGCATTTTTTCCGCCCATACACTAACGGGGCGCATTTTAGAATTTTGGCACCCACTATTCAATTATAATAAGGGAGAGATAGTAATCTCATCCATACAAAATATGGTATCCATACAAAATACAAGTAAAACCTTTACTTTTTTTTACTATTACATGCAACCATTACTGTGTTCCAACTACCTCATTAAATTCATATATTTCTAGGATTTTTTCCTCCTTTTTCTGATAATTTGTGGGCATATATATTAGAGAAGCATAATAATCCATTCTATAACTGCAGAGGCTGGATTTTATGGTGGCTTCTAGTTAGTGCAGGGCTGCTGCTTATATGATTATTCTAGTGGCAACATATTTTCATGCGGTATTGGTAATGAAAGGACTTTATGACTATTCAGTGGGTGGGTCACACCTGGCTACACAGAGACATTAAAGCCTTTTGTCTAGCAACTGAATGGAACTAGTTTGGGCTAGATTTACCCAAATGAATGGCCCTGGCTTCATGGGAAGAAAAAGGCAATTGGAGGACCTGGAGGTGTGTGTGTGTGTGTGCACATGTGTGTATGTCTGTACTACGGAGAGGTCAATTTAGCATTTACAAACATTCTGGAAAATCTGCAAAGAAACAAATTGTTTTGGGAATCTGAAACTTACACTGTAGGGCACTGGTCATACCACACTGTCTCTGATAAGTGCAAACACCTACTGCCACAGGGTCTTCGCACTCTTTCACCAGAAGAGAAAAACGGGTGGGTATGATGTGACAGAGAAGTTCACGTCAAGTGACCCTGTAAGAATTTGCCATATTCCTAGTGTCACAATGTAGTGATGTCACTTACAGGTCTTCACCCAGAAGTGACGTCAGCATTGTGCCTGACATATGCCCCACCATCAAAAGCACCCAGGACTGCTAGGTGTATAAAGAAAAGGGAAGGAGGGTAAAATGAATAAGTAGTGGCCCATGAATCCATCAGTGACTGATTTCTTCAGTTTCACTCAGTAAGAAGATATCTCTCCCTGTGAAATAATGCAGCAGGTATTCCCTGTCTTATTTTTGGAGGTTCCTACCCTGGCTGAACACTGTATAGCCTATCCCCAGTAGTAGAGATTCTGGGGTCCTGGCCAGAATTCGAGGATGGGACCCCAGAATCACTGAGGCAACACTCTGCCTCTGTCATATGGCTGAAGTCACTGCCCGTGAAGAGGTGCGGGGGGGGGGGCGCTGCATTTCTGGGGCTGCTTCCTCCTACCCCTCCCCCAAGCCTCTAACCAGAACTGTAGGAATAGACACACTGGAGAGGGAGGTGCACCCACTGGCTCTGCTCGCTTGGGTGACGTTTCTGCTTGGGCTTGGGTGACATTTCTGCTGCATCAGGACACTCTTGGAGGTGATGGCTGGTGTCAAAGAGATGGGGATGGGCTGCATGCTCAGGGAGCTGATTTCTCCTCCTCCCTCCAGGCTTACCCTGGAAAAGGGCACCAGGGGGAAAAGGAAGAAGCACACACTTGTCTCCACGGAGCCTGCTCTCCTGCATGGCTCGCTGACTTGTTCTCCTGCAGTACTGGTAGCTTGTGGCCTGGCTGGCTGGTTTGCTTACCTGCAGCAGCAGCAGATTCTGGCCTGGTGGCCGGATACTGATAATTGCATTATTGCTGTGTTCTAATGGCCCTGTTGTAGAGAAAGACATGGTCCAATCTCCATTTTATCTTTAGCTAGGGCTGCCAGATCCCTGCGTCCTTCCGGGGGGGGGTGTGATACTTCCAAGCCCCATCCCCTAGCCACAGCCACGCATGGCCACCACTCCCCCTCCCTCCTGCAGGAATCAGCTTGAGGCCCCTTTAAATCTTTCACCAGGGAGGCAGAGGGGTTGTCCCCCGCCACAGCTCCGCTTGCAAAAAGACCCTTTTTTGAGTGGGGTGGGGGCCAAGGTGTATGCAGGGCTGATTTCCCGGCGGTGATTCCTCGAGGAGAAAAGAAAATGAAGGGGGGAAGGCGTTTTGCCTGACACCCCAGCTTTTCAGAAAATTCTGAAAATCTTAAGACAAAAAGAAACCAACCAATCACACAAACAAAACCATTGGGGAGTGTCAGGGACTCCTGCCTGGGTCCTCCTCAGCTACTACCTTTGGGCAAGAGAGCAGTGCTCAGGCCTGTGGGTCCATGAGGTTGTGCGCAGGTTGTGCTCTAGGCTAGGAACCTCTGTAAAATATAGAAAGGTTTATTGAATGATTTTAAAATAAGATATTACTAGGCAACACAGTCTCTGCAACCCTGTAGCAAGAAAACAAGAAAAGCTTGTTTTGTCCATTGACAGGCCTGCCAGCAAACCCAGGGGACTTGCTACCACACAACTTACAAGACTTACACAGGCCCAGCTATGTGCTAGTGTTCAATAGAAGCCACCTCATGAAAGTCAGTGTGCTGTAGTGGTTAGAGTTTCAGCCTGGGATATTGGAGACCCAGGTTAGAATCACTACTCTGTCATGGAAGCTCAACAGGAGACCTTGGGGCAGTCACACATTTCCAATCAAACCTACTTGACAGGGTTGTTGTGAAGATAACAAGGAGGAGAGGATAATGACATAAGTCATTTTGTGTCCCCTTTGGGAAGAAAGGCAGAGTACATTGAAGTAAATAAATAATAAAAATAGATGCAGATAAAAGGTAAGTCCATTGGTAAGCAAGAAGGAGAGAAAAAACAGGAAATGTTGAGGAAGCAGGGGGGCTGCCAGGTAGGGCTGCCAGGTCCAATTGTTGTGCCAGTGGAGGGTTTGGGGAGGGGGGTTCTGAGAGTGGACAGGGATGATGAATGATGTGCATACATCACCCAGAAAAGATGTCGAGGGCAATGCCAGTGATGTTGGGGGCGATGCTCTGGTTTTGGGGCAAAACCTTTTGGTAAAATTGCCCTGACCATAGTGTTTTGCCCCCAAACCAGAGCTTCATCCCCACAATGTCACCAATGTGCCTACATCACTTCCATGTGACATCAGGGTGTTGTGCACAGTGTTGCTATTTGGGGGCATGGGAGGATTTCCTCCTGCGGGCCAGCTGGCTGCCAGCTGGCAGGAGCCTGGGGATCCTCCCCCACCTGGGGAACGGTAACCCTACTGCCAGGAGGAGAGAAATAATGTGGGGAGGGGGATACAGGACAAAGTAAGGTGCTCTCCAAAAGTCCTTACATGTTCTGCACCATGTAACTCGGCCCAGACCAGATGGCACCACACCATTTGGCCCAGTTTGGTGGTTAGGTGCAACTGGGCTGATCTTTTTCTAGGGTGAGGCTGCCGGTGGGGGAGAGAAAGAGGGAAAGCTGAAGACAGGGGAGTAGATAATGGTAGATTGGTAGAATGGTAGAGTGGATAGTGTGGGTGGGAAGGAGAGAAGGGAGCAGGAAAGAGGAAAAGCTATCAAGGGTTTCAGGAAAGGGAAAGATTTTTAAAGAGTGGGAGGAGAAGAAAAGAAGATGCCTTGGACATGGCCTTGCAGATCCATTGCTTGTTTATATATAATCCAGTCACTGCTTGCTGAAGGTCCCAGGTTCAATACTTGGCATCTTCAGTTAAATTCCATCTCTCATCCACTTCCATTGGCTCACTCAGCCACTCAAGTCATCCCTCCTTCCATTCTTACAAACAATAAACAATCATCATATCCAATGCTCCCTCTAAGCTGTGGAGTCTTGTGAGCAAAAATTCTACTTTGTGAGCTACTGGCATTAAAGTTGTGAGTGAGCGATTTAGCTACTTCCTGAGCTAAGACAAAAATCTGAGAGCTGGAGGCTAGAAAACCTGTGAGCTAGCTCACACTAACTCATCTTCGAGGGAACACTGATCGTATCCTATGTTGTATATTGGAAATCGCTTACATGAATCGCCTCATTCACTCCCCATGTAAAGCTTGAGCCGGATGAAGGCTCCTCTGAACTGCATTATCATTGGTCGCCCTCTAACAGCAACCAATCAGGAACTGTACAGGCTCCAGAGAGGGAAAGACTCTCATTGGTCTTTAACTACACAATCTTATTGGTTGTTATATGTAAATAGGCATGGCTATTTTAACCCCGGGAAGGTTTAAAAGGAGCCTAGCTCCCTATGCTAAACTGTTCTGGTTATTAACTGCATTTGAGTGCTTGTTCGTTCCTTTATTAAAGCTGAATCACTTGCTGAAATCACTCTCCGAGTCTTTGTTAGTGCGATCTAACATCCTATATTTATATATCATCCAGTCAGAACATACAGAAGGTCCCAGTTCAATCCTTGGCATCTCCAGTTAAAAGGATCAGGCAGTACGTGGTCTGAAGGACCTGAGAACTTGGAGAGCTACTGCCAGTCAGAGTAAGCAATACTGTCTTTGATAGACAAACAGTCTTACTCAGCATAAGGCATCTTCAGGGGCTTATGTGTGTTCAAACATTTCCCTCGTCTTAGAGCTGGCTATACATAGTTTAAAGTTATCGTTGGAATATATGAAGGCAAGAACTACTGGTGGCCAAAAGCTGTAATGGTGAAAGGAATTGCTGACTAGAACTAAGGATTCTGTGATCCGGCTTCTGCTGCCTGTGCAATGAGCCACTTCAGGCTATAAACCAGAAGTTTCCTTGGGCTACGATGTAATGTCTCTATCCAGGCTTTCCTGACTTAGTAGGACTGGAAAGTCATCCAGGCCAGTGTGGGATATTGCTTGACAAAGGAGCTATATAGCTCCATGTGATTTGCTGTTTCCTAGCTGGATCTTCTTTCAGGACCCTGTTCCTGGGACACTCTTCTTTCTTTTCAGTTGCATTTGACAGATGAGTACACAGCTGTTCTTTCTCATTTCTTGGCCTTGCAAATTTGTCAATAAAAATTACTAACCCACAGTTTTTCTCCCCCCTAACCTGCCAGCCCATGCCTTCCTATATTGGTGAAACAGGATGCTGGACTAGAGGGACTACTAGTCTGATCCAGCAGGACTCTTATGTTCTTATGGTCATCCATGGTCACTGACAATGACCTTTCCCACATGCTGGAGGTACTACTGATTTTCTTGGGAATCAAACTATAAGCCCTGGAATCAAACCATAAGCACTTCTACCTGTCTGCCCTAGGGATGCCAGCTCCCCCCCAATGGGAGGGGATTACCCCCCTCAAACAGGAAAGAACACTGAAAATAAATGCAACATGCCTATGTGACCTGGAAGTAACATAGGCACGTTAGAGATGTCAGGGGGCAACACTCTGGGTTTTGGGCAAAACTCTACGGTAGAAACTAATTCTACCATAGAGTTTTGCCCCAGTACCAGAGCATCGCCCCCAATGTGCTTATGTCACTTCTGGATCACATAGGCATGTCACATTTATTTTCAGCAACCATAAGAACATAAGAGACGCCAACGTTGGATCAGGCCTAAGGACCCATCCAGTCCAACTCTCTGTGTCACACAGTGGCCAGAAATACCAGGTGCCATCGTCACACAGTGGCCAGAAATACCAGTGCCATCAGGAGGTCCAGCAGTGGGGCCAGGACATTAGAAGCCCTCCCACTGTTGACCCCCCCCCCAAGCACCAAGAAGACAGAGCATCACTTGCCCCAGAGCCCCTAGCTATACCTTGTGGCTAATAGCCACTGATGGACCTCTGCTCCATATGCTTATCTAATTCCCTTTTGAAGCCGTCCATGCTTGTAGCACCCACCACTTCCTGTGGCAGTGAATTCCATGTGTTAATCACTCTTTGGGTGAAGAAGTACTTCCTTTTATCCGTTCTAACCCGACCGCTCTGCAGTTTCATGGAGTGCCCACGAGTTCTTGTATTGTGAGAAAGGGAGAAAAGTACCTCTTTCTTTACCTGCTCTTTCCCATGCATAATCTTATAAACCTCGATCATGTCACCCCTCAGTATTCATTTCTCCAAGCTAAAGAGCCCTAAGCGCTTTAAACTTTCCTCATAGGGAAAGTGTTCCAACTGGTTTATCATTCGAGTTGCCCTTTTCTGCACTTTCCCCAAAGCTATAATATCCTTTTTAAGGTGTGGTGACCAGAACTGCACACAGTATTCCAAATGAGGTCGCGCCATTGATTTATATAGGGGCATTATTATATTGGCTGATCTGTTTTCAATACCCTTCCTAATAATCCCCAGCATAGCATTGGCCTTCTTTATTGCAGTCACACACTGTCTCGACATTTTCAGTGAGTTATCCACTACAACTCCAAGATCTCTCTCTTGCTCAGTCTCTGCCAGTTCAGACCCCATCAATGTGTATTTATATTTAGGATTTTTGGCTCCAATGTGCATCACCTTGCACTTGGCCACATTGAACCCCATTTGCCATGTTGACGCCCACTCGCCCATCCTTGACAGATCCCCTTGGAGTGCCTCACAATCCTCACTGGTTTTCACCACCCTGAACAACTTTGTATCATCCGCAAATTTAGCCACTTCACTGCTTACTCCCATCTCCAAATCATTAATGAACAAGTTAAAAAGCAGTGGACCAAGTACTGATCCCTGCGGTACCCCACTGCTTACCACCCTCCACTGAGAAAATTTCCCACCTACACTCACTCTCTGTTTTCTATGAACTAGCCAGTTTTTGATCCATAAAAGGACTTGTCCTTCTATCCCATGATTTTTGAGCTTACTTAGGAGCCTTTGATGAGGAACTTTATCAAAAGCTTTCTGGAAGTCAAGGTAAATAATATCTATTGGATCCCCCTTGTCCACATGTTTGTTCACCCCCTCAAAGAACATTAACAGGTTTGTGAGACAAGATCTTCCCTTACAGAACCCATGCTGAGTCTGCCTCAATGGGGTTTGTTCATCTATGTGCCTACTAATTCTTTCCTTAATAATGGTTTCCACCAATTTACCCGGTATCGACGTCAGACTGACTGGTTTGTAATTTCCCGGATCTCCTCTGGAACCCTTTTTAAAGATGGGAGTGACATTAGCTACCTTCCAGTCCTCAGGAATGGAGGCAGATTTTAAGGAAAGATTACATATTTTTGTCAGGAGATCCACAAGTTCACATTTGAGTTCTTTCAGAACTCTCGGATGTATACCATCTGGGCCTGGTGATTTATCAGTTTTTAAGTTGTCTATCAGTCGTAGGACCTCCTCTCTCGTCACCGCAATCTGACTCAGGTCTTTCAACACCCCTCTCTAAATCAGCGGTTCTGGAGTGGGCAAGCACTTCTCATCTTCCACAGTGAAGACAGAGGCTAAAAATGCATTTAGCTTCTTAGCCATTTCCCTATCATCCTTCAGTAATCCTTTTACCCCCTGGTCATCCAAGGGCCCCACTGCTTCCCTGGCTGGTTTCCTGCATCTAATGTATTTGAAGAAAGTTTTATTGTTGGTCTTTACGTTTTTCGCTATATGCTCCTCATATTCCCATTCTGCCTGCCTGACCACAGACTCGCATTTTATTTGCCATAGCCTGTGTTCCATTTTATCAGCCTCACTGTGACTAGCTTTCCACTGCTGTAAGGAATCCTTCCTGTTCCCCCGCAAGTTCACTCCCCATTGCCTGCTGGCAGGTCCGAGGGACCTGGCAATCCTAGTCTGTCCTCCCTGTGCATTTTTACAATTGTGGAGTCAACTTATTCTCTTCTGCATGTGGCTTAAATAATGAGAATATTCAAGGGAGACTGCTGTCATCATTGGCGTCATTATCGGTGGTGTCAGAGCACCCCCCGCATTTAAAAAGATGGCCCTAAGATATTGATATAATTCTGTAGTGTTGTAATGATAGTTTAAGCAGGTTCTCAATTCCTAGTTTTCTTTTTTTTAAAAAGCAAGTCAGTAGCTTCTTCCCTTGCAGAGATATGACTTTTTCCTAATATCTCTATAAGGGATGGAGATAGAGACTTACTTTTAAAAAAAGAAAAGAAATGAAAGTGGGTATTCAGAGAACTTGCTTAAACTATCTTTACAACACTACAGTGTTATATTGATATTTTAGGGACTTTAAATAATTGAAATTTTTGTCTTGGGGGGGGAGAGGGAGTGGTTTAATGATGACAAAAATCCAATCATTAAAACATGGACTGGAGGTGGGTGAGAGTGACAAAGAAAACTGATAGAAACATTACGCACCAGGAAGAAGCTGATCCAGTATTGGCTTCCAGAAAAAGACTGGGGTAAAACTGGTCTCAAAAGAGCCAGAAAACATCAACAACAACAACAGGAAAAAACAAACAAAAAACTGAAGTGAACACTAAAGGTACAAAAATGCCTGTGGAAATCAGGATATAAACTGATGTGGTATGGGTAGGGCTAAATATGTATACATAAAAGAAAGCAACTGGATGTAGCTAGGCCCTTTGATAGATAAATGAATGCTTCTCTTGGCATACCTCTTCCCCTGTATGAAACAGTACAAATAATGCAAGCTGAAAGATGCAGGCTGGTGCTCCGAAGCCCAGCTGTTTCTTCCACAGCACTATTATGCAGTTTCCTTTTCTTTCCGGGCTGGCAAGTATGTTTTCAGCTAGCCTTTATACTTTTGTCTCTAGGATACTCTGCATTCTGGCACAGTCTGCCAGCCAAGACAATAGATGTACTTCTTTACCAAGGCTGAAGGTTGTTCTTTTGTACCGCTTGGTCTTTGGTAAGGCAGGATAGTCCCTGCTGCTTACAAAATGTCAGCGCTTTCTTGCCAACAAACACATCTCCTGTCAACCTGGGAGCTTTGCTCCAACAAATATGATGCTCATTTGGTGCTTTCCTGCCCTGCTGTGTAGACAGGCTTCACAGTGTAATTTGAGCATGAGTAATGTATTCTCCTACTTTGTGAAGCTCCGCTACATTCACAACAACTGTAAGACCAGCTTGATTGCTTCATGAAGGGCTGCTCTTCTTCAGTAGGGAAATAATGAAAGCATTTTACTCACTGGTAAAAGCCGCCCCCCCCCCATGGCATCCGGTGAAGTATTTCAGACTTTGATGAATTTGATGAGTAAAGTGAGAAAATGGGCTAAATGCTACATGACTTCCACAAAATGCTACACTTAATTCTTGACATACGCTGGTTCAGTATTCCCATGCACCTACCATCTCTGTACCCTTGGGACTGCAAGGTAGCACAGAGTGTGGCTACCCATCAATGCTTGAATTCCCTTTCTTTGGAGACTCACCCAAGCTTAGTCCAGGCAGGTTCCTGAAGCAGTGTGAGAATTCAAATTAGATTTAGGTAGCTCCAAACAAGGTTGAGGTAAGACAGCTAGAGACTTAATTAGTGTAACTGGGGTTGTTAGATCATCAAAGCAAGCATTTACCACTTTGCTTCTAACTGCAGTCAGTCACTCTTTTACATGTAGAGATGCCTGAACATCCACTGGTTTAGCTCACATCCTGCTCATGAATCATGAACAGTAGCTGGTTTTTTAATGGACCATTCACCTGCAGTTTGGCCCTCACCCTATAATTCCAGGTAGGTGGCATGTATGGTAACTATATAATGAAGAAGCTCTAGAAATGCCTAGAAAACTCTTAATCTTCTTATAGTCTTGGCATCAAGAACATGTATTAGGCTTGAGGAAGTGCATGGAATCCTGCCACCCCATAGGAGGGAAACCACCCCAACTGACAATCATATATAAGGAGAGATGCACAGAATATTAGGATTAAAAATTACATAGGATACCATTAAAAACTCAGTTCATAATATACAGCAACAAGGTGAAGTTGTACATCCAATAACAAAGAATCACAATGATGGTTACACGTGTATATTAACCAAAGGACCCACTGCGTTTCAGCCCAAAGGGGTCAAAATTGTACTAACACACACGTAAAATCTGGTCTCTGGTTTATACATGAACTGGCTTACACATGAACTGGGAATTGAATTATGGCCCGGGACAGAATGGTGGTTCCTAGTGACTACCTTTGATGTGTGGGGGCTTCTCAATATATACAGAATTGATTTAAAACCATTGCTAGGAGCTTCACTTTTTTACTAATTCATACACAACCTGCTGGGCCTGAAAAAGATATTTTATATTGATATTGTTATGATTTTACACGTGTCTTAGTACAGTTCTGACCCCTGAAGAAGGCCCTTTGGGATGAAACATGTTGGGTCCTTTGCTTAATATACATGTGTAACCATCATTGTGATTCTTTGGTATTGAGTATGCAACTTCACTTTGTTGCTGTATATTATGAACTGAGTTTTCAATGGTATCCTATTTATGTCATTTTTAATCCTAAAATTCTTCACATTGCATAATAAATATCTGCATTTCATTTTATTTTCTAGTAGCTCAGCCTTTTGGCTCCGGACTAATATGCACCCATTTTCATGAAACAGAACTGGAAGGTACCGAAATGGCCACTGGGTCAGTGTCCTAGCACTCTGAAGGGTAATATCCTGAATATTGGTTGCTCTGAGAAAAGAGCTTCCTACAAACATCCTTGTTACATTCCTGAACTTCTCTGATAATCAAAAAGCTTTTCTCTGACATTTAGTCCAAACTGTTCTACCTTTATAATTTAAACAAAACACTGCTGCATGTGCAGTCTTCAGCTGCTAAGGTGCTTGATCCCATTTCCCCCTCTTTAATTCACATTGGGTCTTGACTGGCGTTATGCCAAAAGCTGTTCAAAGATTCAGGCGGCAGAGGGCACAATGTGAGCAATCAATCTGTTTTCAGAACTCAGGCTGTCGGTGTAATATGACTGCATAAGAGACTGAAGGTAGTTAGACTGCTAGGATGACAGAATACTTCTCCGATCAGGTTTCAGTGATATTTTATAAGCACTATATCTGAGCTGTACCTGTAAGTCAACCTGCTTCTAGCATAATAAAAGTCACAACTGCGGTAGTTCATAAAGTGACAAAACACCTTTCCCTCACTCTCTTCTCCCACTTAGCCTATTTATTTGCATCCCCACACTGTCCACCATTTTTATGTTCACCTATATTGGTTTTGCTGGAGAAGACTCTTGAGAGTCCCCTGGACTGCAAGGAGATCAAATCAGTCAATCCTAACAGAAATAAATCCTAACTGTTCCCTGGAAGGCCAGATACTGAAGCTGAAGCTCAAATACTTTGGCCACCAAATGAGAAAGGGGCTTGCTCTGGCCAAAGAGCCGTAGCCCACTCAATGAGGGGGAAAGTGTATATATATATATATATATCCGGAGATTCAGCCTTCTTCTTTGGTCTTGAACCTTTGCACCAAGTGCCCCATAGTTAACAAACCAGGATGCAACAAGCAGAGCCATCAAGCAGACAGTGGGAAATAGATCTTGCATGGAAGCTGTTGTTCCCCAGAGATACTGTTGTCCCCATATTCTAGCTGATAACAGTGAATCTGAGACAGTGTGGCTTCCCTAAGTCCCCTTAGTGATTTTATGGCAGAAGTGAGATTCTCTCACTCAACCATTGTGGGGTACCATGACCATCCCTAATATTGAAGCCTAATAGGCAGCATGGTTTCCTTTGGCCTGCCCACTGGACTTTGCTGTATTAAGCTGCTCTACTTCTTGGTAACAGAGCCTTGTCCTACAAAATATTGCCATTCTACACAATCATCTCGCATGCATCTCAAACTGCTTTTTAGATGATGATTTTCAATGCCTGCAGTACTTACAGTGCATTCCTGTGCTGAGTTACTCCAGTGTAAATTAATTGAAGTTATTGGGCATAGAGTGGAATAACTCTGCATGGAATCACACTCTTAATGAATTTGTGAACTATCTGGGGGCAAGCCCATCTTCAAAACTAGAAGTTTCAGTGCAAAAGGTCCTTTATCTCTGTAACTGGGTTGGGACAGAGTGGACTTCCCTATATTTATTGCAGCTTTCTGAAGACTTTATTGATGTTGCAGGTTTTTAAGTGCCACACTGCCTTCAAAGTTTACTGTTTGCTTATATGGATCCAGATAAGATTTCAAGGGCTCTGGGAGAATACAGCAAAGGCCAGATGTCTGACTGTTTGAAGAAATGCTTCTCTGTTTAGCCAAGGGGGAGGGGGGAAGCAGAGCATTGCTACAGGAACACTTTGAGTCAATTTCAGCTGCCACTTAGCTTGATTCTGAAAAATTATTATGGAACAACCAGGGCTATTTTTCCCCCTCCCAGTGCGTTTTCCCCCTTCAGTATTCCTGGTATCATTCATTCACAAATCTTGTTTTGAAAAGATTATCCCTCTCTGGAGATCAAACTCAAGTAGGAGAAATGTACCCCTGGGACACCTCCAGGACATTTCAAGGTAGAAAGCCAGTATATGAAGCAAAGCAAGGTTCCCTCTAAAGCAGGATTCATGGAAGGGTTAACATAAGAGCATAAGAGAAGCCAATGTTGGATCAGGCCAATGGCCCATCTAGTCCAACACTCTATCACACAGTGGCTAAAAATACCAGGTGCCATCAGGAGGTCCAGCAGTGGGGCCAGGACACTAGAAGCCCTCCCACTGTTGCCCCCCCCCAAGCACCAAGAATACAGTGCATCACCTGCCCCAGACAAAGAGTTCCTATCTATACCTTGTGGCTAATAGCCACTGATGGACCTCTGCTCTGTATGTTTATCCAGTTCCCTATTGAAGCTGCCCATGCTGGTAGCTGCCACCACCTCCTGTGGCAGTGAATTCCATGTCTTAATCACTCTTTGCGTGAAAAAGTACTTCCTTTTATCTGTTCTAACCTGACCATTTATTTACCATGAGCAGCTGTAGCCAGCATCAGCTATTCAAATACTGATGAAAATGTAGCATGTAAAACTGATAAATAGTTGTCTGCTTTTGTCAGTGTTTGGAATACAGAATAACTCTTTAGACAAGTTTAGAGATGATCTAATAAAATGCATTTGATTCTGTCCATGGGGGTTGTAGTACAGATACTGTTTTGGTGAAAGTCCCAAATGAATGTTTGTTCTTTTGCAGATGTGCTCTCTTCAGCGGCAATGTATACTGAAATTGGAATGATACAGAGTAGACTGTCATGTTCAGAAGCTGCTGAAGCTGGTTTGTGAGCATGAGACTCCTTGCTTGTGGGGGAACATTCAAGTGTCTAACAGATTCTTTAAAAAGTTGTTGGTAATTGTATAAATCACATGCATGATGCTATAGCTCTCCTCCCACCCTCAACAACCACTTCCCAGTGCAGCAGTCTGTTCTTGCAATTTGTTATTGCTAACTTGGAGAAAATAACTCTATTATGGTTGATTGTGAAAAATATGATATTCCTGCACCAGAAATACTAACTAGGAGGAATCCATAGTATAATAGTCTGCAAAAGTTGTCAACCTGTGGTGGATTCCAGTGGGAAGAAGACTAGTTATATGGACACAGCATAATAAGTTTGGAGAGGATTCTCAGGCAATGTTAGAAATTGTGGTGTGACATAGGAAATAAAGGTGTAATCACTTATTGCCCATATTTATACGTGACCAGAAGATGATGGGATTGGTAGAACTTGGAACACTGGTATGGCGTGACCCAAGAATCAAGACCATCAAGAGATAAACTGTTCCTGGGAGATCTTTGTGTGTTCCTTCCTTTAAAGTATGCTTGGAAATGTTTATATTGGATTATCTCCTGAGTCTGTCACCACCAGCCTAAGGTTCAGCACTGTTGTGAAAAGCAGCAAAACATGTTTGGCAGACTGACTTATTAAATGGATTCCAAGCTGTGTAGTCAATAGGTCACTGTGATAGTATTTACAGTTCTACAGGGAACCTGTGTATTCTTGGTTCACCAGCCTCAAACAAATGTCATTAACATGCACAAACTTCTTGCACACACGCACAAAACTATCTCAGGGACTGCACAAACTTCAAGGGCAACAAACAGGCGATATTGTGTGTTGGTGAGTAAAAGGATGTGGAAATGGAAGGAGGGCTGAATCTTTTACTTATTTAAAATAATAAGTCATGTTTTTACTGCAAATATTTTCAGTTGCAATGATGTGATTTACATAGATGTCTTAAAAATCACTACCCAGTAGTATTATTCCATGTTAAACTCCCCCCCCCCCCAGTATTAATACATGTCCCATATGGCATTGTGTAGGGCTTTTGAATGGATGGTAGGAGTAAGGGACAAAGATTAGAAAGGCTCTTCAATGAATACTCCTAGCATTTTTGGCACCACCAAAAGCGAAATGAATAACTCACAATGAATAATTCATCAGATGCATTTAGCATCTCTTTTACTCCCCAGAATATCTCTGAGCACATGCCAGTTCCTTAAAACATCTTCATTATTTTTGATTTTACAAACCTTGATGCAAATATTCTCCTTTTGGCACAGAACAAAGAGCAAGACCAGGAAGAATGACTCACTTACAAAGCAGTGAAGGAGTTGTATACAAATGCCAGCTGCCTTGTGTCCTCTAAACACTTCACAGATGAAAAAAGGGGCATTCTGGTGAATTTATTAACACCCCCATTCTTGTACCAGGGTTCACAGCTATTCCATTCTGTTTCACTTTTCTAAAGACTTTGGTCTGCCTGCTGTTCATGTACTCACACATATTCAGCAGTATTTACTATCTGGAGCAGCAAGTGGGGTGTGTGCACATGCATGTGCATGTATGTGTGTTAAAAAGGAGCACACCAGCATTTCATGTCTGTATGCGTATGTGCACTGAAGTCAAGTTACATCCCCTCCCCGATTTAACTTCCAGATACCCACTTGGGATGTGTCCACTTGTAAAGAAGCCTACGCTGGACCCAGGAGATCTCAATAATTATCACCCAGTCTCAAATGTTCCATTCTTGAGCAAGGTGATTGAATGGGTGGTGGCTGGACAAGTCCAAGCCTTCCTGCATGAGGCAAATTGTTTAGGTCCTTTCCAGTCTGGTTTCAGGCCCGGTTATGGGACTGAAACAGCTGTGTTCACCATGGTGCATGACTTGTCTGGGAGATGGACTTAAGGAGTGTGACTTTGTTGATTCTCCTGGATCTCTCAGCAACTTTTGGTACCTTCAGTTATGGTATCCTTCTGGACCACCTATCTAGACGGGGATAGGGAGGCACTGTTTTGCAGGGGTTCTGGTCCTGCCTGGAGGGTAGGTTTCAGAAGGTAATGCTGGGGGACTGCTGTTCAGCCCTTAACCTATGGGATCCTACAAGGTTTCATCTTGTCCCCCCCCCTTTTGACACGAAACTGCTGGGTGAGGTCATCTGGAGAGTTGGGCTGGATTGTCACCAATACGCAAATAACAGTCAGCTCTGTCTTGTACTTCCAACTGATCACAGGGAGTCTGTAGAAACACCAAACTGGTTTTGGAGTGGATGTGGGCTAATAAACTAAAGCTTAGTCATGACAAGACAGAAATGCTACTGGTGGGTGGAAGGAACAGGTCTGGGGATGCTCTTGGACCCAGGCCTACTGCTGAATAAGCAGATGGTAGCTGTGGCCAAGAATACCTTTTATTGAGAAAACAGTTGTGAGAGTCTGACCCACAAATCAAGATGGTCAACAAGACTTACAAAGAATTTTTTCTATATATTGTGTTACCAATAAACACTACATAACATGACTGTTTTCTCAGTATTTGTTTCTAGACAAGGTCGTGACTGTCCACATTTGTCTTGCAAGAGTACCTTTTTACATCGTTGACTGGTTAGCCGACTGTAAATGTTCCTGGGCACAAAAGATCTGGCCACTGTGGTGCATGCCCTTGTTGCATCTAGGTTACATTACTGTAATGTGCTCTACATGGGGCTGCCTTTGAAAAGTGTTTGGACACTTCAATTGGTACAGAATGTTGCCACCAGAATGTTGACCAGAGTGGCTCATAGGGACCATATCACTCCAGTCTTGGCCTACCTACACTGGCTTCCAATTTATTTCGAGGCACAATTCAAGGTGCAGTTTTGGGACCAATATACCTGAAGAACCACCTAATCCCTTATGAACCTGCCCATTCATTCCAGTCATCTTTAAAAGCCCTGCTTTGGGTGCCCTCGCCTTCTGAGATTAGGCATGTGGAAATCCAGGAGAGGACATTCTCAGTCATGGCACCAAAGCTCCGGAATGCTCTCTCCAGGGAGATTCACCTGTCCCCTTCTGTTGTTGTCTTCCACCGGCAGGTAAAGACTTTTCTGCTTGTTTGGCATTCCCTCAATGACCCCTCCTTCCTATTCAATGTTTTATGCTTTGTATGTATTTTAACTGTTTCGTATGTATTTTAGCTCCATTTTAAAAACTCTTTTAAAACATTTTTATGAGATATTTGTGGGAGGGGGATTTCTTTTAATGGCTTTGTAATGTGTTATATCATGTATATTTTTAAATTGTTAGCTGCCTTTGTGGCTCTTGTAAGAGCAGAAAGGCAGAATATAACATTTGTAAACAAATGAACAAATAAATAAATATAGTTAAACTACAGAGTGGAGAGAATGCTACACCATTGCCCCCATGCAATGATGTCACTTCCAGGTTGTGCCAGAAGTATTGTTACGGCATCACTGCTTAGGCCACCCCCCCCCCCGAGGTCTTCTGCTAACTTCAGGCTTGCAGCCCTATGGCCACTACATTGAAACCACATTAAGAAGTAGGGTTGCCAGATCCCCCGGGGGTGGCATTGCCCACTTTAGGCCCCCCCGATCCACCAGCCTGGATCTGGCCAGTGGGGGAATCCCGCCCCCAAAGTGCCTGGATTGGGCCAATATGCCCAGCACTCCAGGTGACATCATTGTGCCAGACATGTCGCCAGGGGGACGCTCTAGCATTCAGCCTGAAAACTCTATGGTATCATATAGTTTCTAGCCAAATGCTAGAGTGTCCCCCTGGTGATGTGCCTAGTACAATGACATCACTTCTGGGTGACGTCATTGCAGCACACGTGCTACGTGTGTGTACCCGAAGATTCCAGGAAAGGACCCGCCCCCCCCCCGCCGGCAAAAGGTAGGGACCTGGCAACCCTATTAAGAAGACTTCCAGTGAGGTGACAGTGTTTGTATTGGCTCTCAGTTATTATGCTTTACTAAAATCAGACGACTTCATATTTGTTATCTTAGAGTGAATTTTGCTCTGTTCATGTACAGGGTCTGGTTTAATGTTTCAGAACAGTAAATTGCTTCAGATGTTAACGCTTGTAACCCTCTTTGTCAAAATAATAGAGTTGAGATACTGTGTTTTGGAACATTGTAAAACTGTTTTGCACACATTTGCACTTCAGAAGACTGAGGTCTAGAGTTACCAGATGTTCCTCTGAACAGGTCTCTGGCTGTTACCCTCAAGAGCTCCATGGGGTGGCAGGAAGCTCCTATTTTCTTCATTCAAGCTTCAAGCCACAGTGGGTGGCTGAGAAACAGGAGAGGGAGGAAGAGCAAAGAAACAAACAGGACATTTCACAAAGTGGGTCTCAGCAAGAAACTTTGCCAAATTTCACTACCCCACCTCAACCACTTCACTTCCCACAAGTGCTTTTGTTTGGCTTTACTGTGCATATAAATGAACTGCTTTGATTCTATAGTTAATACACCAGATAATATAGTTAATATCTTTATTTTGTATTTACGACAGATTTTACTCATTGCCTGTGTTTAAAAGGGTGACCTGTATTTCTTCACAGAAGTTAAGACTGCCGTGCCTTTTGTACCAGATTTTAACTGAAGAAAGGAATGGCTAGATTCTCTTGGGATGAAGGAATCTTGTGAGTCAGGATGTCCTGTTTGGAGTTCGAGCAGGGTTAACTGAAAAGTACTGGGTTCGCCGGATGGAGGACTCGGACGACGACATACTGTAGCACACGTTTATTGTACTTCACACAGACAAAGACTAACTAGAAACGGCCAACAGGGCCAACTATATACATATCCACCCAGCAACCCCCCATTCCCATTGGAGGGTTTGAATGTCCTGCCAAGGTGGCTATTGGTTGGGGCTGGGGGATCCAGGATCCAAAGTTTCCATTGTTCTAGGACCCAAGCTCTGGCCTGTTCCGCGGACCCCTGGTGGCGGTCCACATACATAACATTAACTGCTTCAGCTCAAGGGTAGAAACAGAAGGGCTGAGCGGATTCAGACAGTCAAATGCATTATTCTAGCAGTGTGGTTAAGTCTGGGTTCTCCCCTGCCCTTTCAAAAAGGTTGGAAAACCCCATCACCAAATACAATTGAGGAAAGCTTTTAAATCACCACCACCACCACCACCACAAAAACCCCAGAGTCCTGCAGTGGAAAGTAAAAAAGGAGAAAAGGTTACATGTAGATAGTTGTACACGTTTTAAAATGCCGGCATTCTGGAGAATGAGCTGAACATTGCAAATGTGCAAATTGTCTGTGATTTTTTAGTTGTAATAATTTCTTGCTATGTATACTCTCCTTGGGCTTATGCTCCTGCTGCGTTTGTAAATGCTTGGGAAAACTATGCATCTGTATATAGGAAGCACTGATAAGTTGGCATCCTCAATAAGAATAGCATGTGGTCTGTAGAGTTTTTTGTATATAATGGAAGTCATGTGTATTGTGGTTAAGACTTGTGTCCGATTGAAAGACTTGGTAGCTAAGAGCTGAAACAAAGAGTTGTTGGTAAGATGTGAATGAATTATTGTTATAACTGATTTTAAAATTCTATTGAAAAATGTTGTGTACTAAAGAAAAATAATTTTCTATCAACAGAGTGTAAGAACTGCATTGTGGTTTGGTCATATTAAGAAAAACTACAGAACTGTATGTATCATGGTTTATTAACCAAATTGTTTGTTAACAAAATTGATGGAATGGAGCCAGGTTGTTCCTTGCTTTAAGCTGTGTTCGTTTATTGTTAGGAGATCTGTTTGAAAAAGAAACTCTTCGAAACAAACGATTTCTCGAGAGGTTCGTCCTTCTCTTGGTGTCATCAGTCTTCTGATGGCAACCTGTCGTTGAAAATACAAGAATTAAACATCACAAAGCTCATTATTTATAGTCTATTATTGCCCATCTTTTTCACTGTAAGAACCTTGCAGCAATTTGTGTTTTGCTGTTAAAGAACATAACAGAAGCCAATGTTGGATCAGGCCAATGGCCCATCCAGTCCAACACTCTGTCACACAGTGGCCAAAAATACCAGGTGCCATCAGGAGGTCCATCAGTGGAGCCATGACACTAGAAGTCCTCCCACTATTGTCCCCCAAGCACCAATAATACAGTGCATCACTTGCCCCAGCCTGAGAGTTCCTGTCTATACCTCATGGCTAATAGCCACTGATGGACCTCTGCTTCATATGCTTATATTATTTACCTTGACTTCCAGAAAGCTTTTGATAAAGTTCCTCATCAAAGGCTCCTAAGTAAGCTCAAAAATCATGGGATAGAAGGACAAGTTCTTTTATGGATCAAAAACTGGCTAGTTCATAGAAAACAGAGAGTGAGTGTAGGTGGGCAATTTTCTCAGTGGAGGGTGGTAAGCAGTGGGGTACCGCAGGGATCAGTACTTGGTCCACTGCTTTTTAACTTGTTCATTAATGATTTGGAGTTGGGAGTAAGCAGTGAAGTGGCTAAATTTGCGGATGATACAAAGTTGTTCGGGGTGGTGAAAACCAGTGAGGATTGTGAGGCACTCCAAGGGGATCTGTCAAGGATGGGCGAGTGGGCGTCAACATGGCAAATGGGGTTCAATGTGGCCAAGTGCAAGGTGATGCACATTGGAGCCAAAAATCCTAAATATAAATACACGTTGATGGGGTCTGAACTGGCAGAGACTGATCAAGAGAGAGATCTTTGAGTTGTAGTAGATAACTCACTGAAAATGTCGAGACAGTGTGTGACTGCAATAAAGAAGGCCAATGCTATGCTGGGGATTATTAGGAAGGGTATTGTAAACAGATCAGCCAATATCATAATGCCGCTATATAAATCAATGGTGCGACCTCATCTGGAATACTGTGTGCAATTCTGGTCACCACACCTTAAAAAGGATATTATAGCTTTGGAAAAAGTGCAGAAAAGGGCAACTCGAATGATAAAAGGGTTGGAACACTTTCCCTATGAGGAAAGGTTAAAGCGCTTAGGGCTCTTTAGCTTGGAGAAAAGACGACTGAGGGGTGACATGATCGAGGTTTATAAGATTATGCATGGGAAAGAGCAGGTAGAGAAAGAGGTACTTTTCTCCCTTTCTCACAATACAAGAACCCGTGGGCACTCCATGAAATTGCTGAGCGGTCGGGTTAGAACGGATAAAAGGAAGTACTTCTTCACCCAAAGAGTGATTAACACATGGAATTCACTGCCACAGGAAGTGGTGGGTGCTACAAGCATGGACGGCTTCAAAAGGGAATTAGATAAGCATATGGAGCAGAGGTCCATCAGTGGCTATTAGCCACAAGGTATAGATAGGGACTCTGGGGCAAGTGATGCTCTGTCATCTTGGTGCTTGGGGGGGGGGGCAACAGTGGGAGGGCTTCTAATATCCTGGCCCCACTGCTGGACCTCCTGATGGCACTGGTATTTCTGGCCACTGTGGGATACAGAGTGTTGGACTGGATGGGCCTTTTTCAAAAGGGAATTAGATAAACATATGGAGCAGAGGTCCATCAGTGGCTATTAGCCACAAGGTATAGATAGGGACTCTGGGGCAAGTGATGCTCTGTCATCTTGGTGCTTTGGGGGGTCAACAGTGGGAGGGCTTCTAATGTCCTGGCCCCACTGGTGGACCTCCTGATGGCACTGGTATTTCTGGCCACTGTGTGATACAGAGTGTTGAACTGGATGGGCCTTTGGCCTGATTGGCATCTCTTATGTTCTTATCATTCGAGTTGCCCTTTTCTGCACCTTTCCCAAAGCTATAATATCCTTTTTAAGGTGTGGTGACCAGAACTGCACACAGTATTCCAAATGAGGTCGCACCATCAATCTATATAGGGGCATTATGATACTGGCTGATTTGTTTTCAATTCCCTTCCTATAATCCCCACCATAGTGTTGGCCTTTTTTATTGCAGTTGCACACTGTCTTGACATTTTCATTGAGTTATCTACTACGACTACAAGATCTCTCTCTTGGTCAGTCTCTGCCAGTTCGGACCCCATCAACATGTATTTATAGTTAGGATTTTTGGTACCAATGTGCATCACTTTGCACTTTGCCACATTGAACCCCATTTGCCACATTGATGCTTACTCTCCCATCCTTGACAGATCCCTTTGGAGTGCCTCACAATCCTCCCTGGTTCTCACCACCCTGAACAACTTCATGTCATCTGTAAATTTAGCCACTTCACTGCTTACTCCCAACTCCAAATCATTAATGAACAAGTTAAAAAGCATTGGACCAAGTACTGATCCTTGTGGTACCCCACTGCTTACCATCCTCCACTGAGAAAATTTCCCATTTATACTGACTCTCTATTTCCTATTAATTAGCCAGTTTTTGATCCACAAAAGGACTTGTCCTTTTATCCTGTGACTATTGAGCTTACTTAGGAGCCTTTGATGAGGAACTTTATCAAAAGCTTTCTGGAAGTCAAGGTAAACAACATCTATTGGGTGCCCCTTGTCCACATGTTTGTTCACTCCCTCAAAAAACACTAAAAGGTTAGTGAGACAAGATATTCCCTTACAGAACTCATGGTGAGTCTGCTTCAATAGTTTTTGTTCATCAATGTGCCTACTAATTCTTTCCTTAATAACAGTTTCCACCAACTTACCCGGTATCGATGTCAGACTGACTGGCCTGTAATTTCCCGGATCTCCTCTGGAACCCTTTTTAAAGATGGGATTGACATTAGCTACCTTCCAGTCCTCAGGAATGGAGGCAGATTTTAATGAAAGATTATATACTTTTGTCAGGAGATCCACAAGTTCACATTTGAGTTCTTTCAGAACTCTTGGATGTATGCCATCTGGGCCTGGTGATTTATCAGTTTTTAAGTTGTCTACCAGTTTTAGGACCTCCTCTCTTGTCACCTCAATCTGACTCAGGTCTTTCAACACCCCTCCCGAAATCAGCGGTTTTGGAGTGGGCAAGCACTTCTCATCTTCCACAGTGAAGACAGAGGCAAATAGTGAATTCAGCTTCTCAGCCATTTCCCTGTCATCCTTCAGTACTCCTTTTGCTCCTAGGGATGCCTGTGCCCTGTTCAGAAAAACTGGGATAACAGGCTAAGGCTTTAATTGAATAATTGGACTATTATGGGATGATTATATCCACAGCAGCATGTTAGCCATCAGAAATCTCTTCAGCATGGGCGTTAGGACTGGTGGGCTAGATTGCATGCTAAGTGTCCTTGCCAGTGTCACCACCATGAGGTGTGTTGTGGTGTGCACTGGCCAGCACTGTACTCTGGCAGGCCCCAGTAGGCCCAAGTAGGAAGTGACTTTTGACAGCCACTAGCAACTGGGGGGAGTGCCTTGAGGATTTGTGATGGGCTGCCCAATCTTGAGAGCCACTCTGGTAGAGATTAATCATGGCAGGTGCATCTGAGGCACCACTGGTCAGTTCCCTATGGATATTTCACAGGGGGAAATAACAACACATGCCCCTCTAAGGCATAGCAAGCATGCCAGAGATCATAATAACCTTGGTAGCATCCTTCAACAGGATAGTGGAACTCACAGGCACAGCCAATCACTGTCTTCTGATCTGGCCAGGGCCCCTCAAGCCCCCCCCCCCAACACAGAGACAGCAGACAGGGAGGAAAGACAGCACAACCCCCATGGCCTGAGTGGTCCCCATCCCTTAGGGGAAGGGTACCCGTTCAGCCAATAGGACTGCCCACCCCTCCCCCAGCAAGGGTCTGACTGGCAGTAAAAGTACTGCCTACACATAACCACCCCTATTTGAAGCCACCCCCCCTTCCCCTGAAGAAGTAGAACAAAAGAGAATAAAAAGAGGACACGAGTCTAGGCTCAAACCCACACTCCCCACCCCCAAGACTAGCATCTTAACCACTGGGCCAAGAAGACAGATGGAAAAGAGCCATGCCATTAGACAGTAGGCACCCCACTGCAGCCTTGATGTCACCACCAGCCACAATGGGGCCAAGCAGAGACCACTGCAAAGATAGGCAATGGTCAGTGGAAAGGCACTGGGGTTGCATGGCCAGGGCTCCTGCTTCAATCCCCACGTGGGGAGAGGCAGGCAAAGGCCTCAGAACTGATGTTTCCCCCCCACAAACCACAGAGAGGGACTACTTTGCCATTATACATGCAAAGTGTTAAAGTCAGCACAACCTTATTTAAAAAAAATTATTTTCCAAACTATATTATTTGGACAGTAGTAACTTTGTTCAACAAAACCTCTCCGGTTTAATTTTTTTTTTTAACATTGAGGCCATTTTACAACCAGTTAGTGTAGTACTTTTTTTTAGTTAATGTGCCTCAAAACGAAACCATCATGTGCTTGAAGTGCTGCTTCATTGTGCAGCCTGCATTTATTTTCAAGCCATATATTTTACAGTCCTTTGATTGACTTCTTTAACCCAGTGCTGCATCATGGAAAATCACATCTGTTCCTTACAGCAAAGTCAGAAACCTGATCTTTGAATGTTTCTACCAAACAGTCTGATAGGAATCGCAATATGCAGAAGCAGATCGTAACAAGGTTTTGGCCCTCACATGTAATCCTGATGAAACAAGTCATAGCTCTAGGCTTCCAAAAAAGCTGAAACTTTCTGTGGGAAGTGTAATCATTGTATCTCTGTGAAGCTGGAAAATAACATTAATCAGCATGCTTTTTCTTAAGTGAAGGATCGCAAGAAGAAAAAAGAGCAGATACAGACAAACAAGATATAGACAAATGGGCCTGTACAAATGTCTTTATTTTACTTGTCAGGTCCTCAGGGCTTAAACAAGGAACCATCCTTTCAAGTTAAAGCCAGGCATACCATCGAGCATGTTACTAAAATATCTTGAACTAAAGGATTCTAGGTTGAAATTATCAGTCACATATTTTTCCAAACACGTATCTGCTAGGTAAATGGGGGTGAAAATTGCTGGAAAGGAGGGATGTCTTATCTTTCCCTTGCCTAAGGTCTATTTCTTCCTTATGCCCTCAGCTGCAAGTGAGCATAATTTTAGTCTTGGAACCGAGCTAAGCTGAAAACCAAGTCTTGTCATGAGACTCCGTTTGTCTCCTGCCATGTCTCCCTTGTTGAGAGAAAGGTCAACTCAAAATTCTGTAAATAAATGAGGGAAGCTCACCCTGGAGTTGTGTGTGGGGGTCCCTCCCTGGACAGAAGAAGTATTAAGATGTACTGATCTGTCCTCTGCAAATGCCCACTCTCTACTCTCAGCAATAGTTTTTCACAGCAAACACAGGGTGGAGAATGCCATATTTGCTGTGTATGATGTAGTTTTGCCCTTCCTACTTTGATACTGCTTAAATCCAAGATTTTTTGATGTTAACCCAAACTGAGATGCCTGGTATTATTTCTGAGAGAGTTTTGAATATTAGTTTGCCTGAGTAGTCACAAAATAGTGAGTCAATATCTGAGAAAGTCCCTGATTGTTATGGGCATGGCAGATTGACAAAATGGTAATATGATCAAGACAAAGGCAGAGATTCAGAGGAGGGAAGCTCTTACATCTTGCTGCTACTTTTCTTATGTCAAGTGTTTTCCTAAAAGTTCACATGCATGAGATTGAGCTGCTGGGAGTAGAAACAAAATTGGGGTGAACTCTTTGCTTCCATTGGTCCTGGCCATGTGCAGAGCTCTCCACAGCCAATGGCACAGAATATTTCCTTTTTTATTTGCCTAAAGTGTGGGTGCCCTGACCTGGACAGCCCATGCTAGTCCAATCTCATCAGATCTCAGAAGCTAACCAGGGTTGGTCCTGGTTGCTACTTGGATGGGAGACCACCAAGGAAGTCCAGGGTTGCCAGGAAATGGCAAACCACCTCCATTCATCTCTTGCCTTGAAAACCCCGCAGGGATGCAAGAAGTCAGCTGTGACTCAATGGCATTTTCCACCAAACTGTGGGTGGGTAGATGATTGGCAGGGAGTGAATACAGACACAAGAAGAATTAGGGAATGGTGTGAAGTTGTCCCTTTAGATATGTAGTCAGGAGTCAGAACAGTTGCCGTAGTTGACTTCCTATCTCTATTTTATGTGCAGCAAATGCTGAGTGGAGTAGGCCAAACAGCCAACTCCTTTCATGCCAGGCATTGTGTGAATGGCTATATGACCACATGGTGTAGAAAGCACTTAGTGTGAAGCAGATGGCCTGAGCACAGAGCTGACTGTTTCCATGACTGAGGCTGCACTGTTCTCAGCAATCACAATCCTGGAGATGACTGCTGGCTCTCTACAGATTGTAACCCTGTTCACACCAGCCATTTCCCACATAGTATGCAATCGCATGGAGGAATTTTGCACTGTGACCTGGCCTGATAACTTTCTTTCTGGGCATCACTAGACATGAGGGGAGAAAGAGAAACTCCCATGGGTTTGTTTTTCAAAAGACATCTTATGCTGCTGCTTTGAACATTGGGGAATGGCTTTGTGAGCAGAGTGGTCCACCCTTTCCTCCTGTGCTATTTCCTTAAGGTAATCACCCTCCTAGATACAGCAGATGCTGTATCTGTCCTCCCCTGGCAGAATTCATTGCAGCTTCAGAGGAGAGGGATTAGGATGAAGTAAATGGCACAGGAGAAAACATGCCATTTTCCTGATCTTTCAAGCAACTGCTAGTAATGGAGATCCTAACTGTGGATCTTTTACATTTCCATCCATTGCAACAGGGCACCTTTCCTTAATGTTGGCTTCAGTACCACATGTCTTCAACACCACATGCTTCAGGTAGGCAGGCAGTTTCAAGCAATGTGGATGAAAGGCTGATAATTTGATTTCTCTTGAACCACAAGCAGAGAGGCCTTGTTATATCACCACAGCCCAAATGGAACAATGGGACACGCATTGTGTCAGTGGGTCCTCATCCCTTCCTTCCTTAATGTTAAAGAAGTCTTACTGTCTGTGGTTGGGACAATGGGTGTGCCATTCTTTAGGTTTTATTTTGTGTGTGTGTGTGTGTTTAAAGTGCCATCAAGTTACAGTCAACTTATGGTGTCCCTACAGGGTTTTCAAGGCAAGAGACCAACAGAGCTGATTTGATATTGCCTGTCTCCTTGTAGCGACCATGGTCTTCTTTGGTGGTCTCCTGTCCAAATACTAACTAGGGCCAACCCTGCTTAACTTCTGAGATCTGATGAAATCAGGCTACCTGTGCCATCCAGGTCAGGGCTATGTTTTAATAGCTATAGGAAAAACTCCCTTTGCCATAATTCTGAATCGATGGAATATTTATGGGCTTTTCCAGCAATTAATCAGAAAAAAAAAGCTTTGGAAAATTCTGCTATCATGTTGACATATATAGGCTCTGATCACACCACCGAGGAACTGCGGGAAGGAAGTGAGGCTGTTTGCCCCGGGGCGAACTGACGTGCATTTACACGATCAGACTTCTGCCCGCCCACCCCGCAGTTCCCTATGCTACTGACGTTTCCCTGGTGTTTTTTGCGCCGCACCTGCAGCGCAACAAGACGCCCCACCAACTACTCTGGGATGCCAGACAGATGTGTCTGTCTTATCACGTCACTTTAATCCGCGATGGAATCATTTGCCTGCCGCAGCTTCTGCTCTGTATGATCACAGCCATAATTTGCTTTTACCTGCCCAGTGCTCACCTCATAGGTGGGTGAATCACTGCTAAGCAACCATACCTGGGAACAAGACAGGGTTTTTGGTCTGGGATGAAGACATTCACATCAGAAATACCAGTGCAGCTATTATAACGTTACTTAGGGCTGAACTAGAGGGAGATTTGTCATGAGATATCTGATGTAATGCTAAAAAGAGGCTGCGATACACACAATTAGACCCGCCATAGGTGCGAATGCCAGGTGGATTTAAAGGGTGTGATCAGACAACAACATCTGGGAAGCGCCCCGCAGCCGTCTGCAACCCATTCTGCTCTGCCGCAGAAGCAGAGTTAAAAGACACCAAGGAAAATCTGGTAGAAAATGGGTTGCAGTGGGCTACAGACAGACTTTCCTGTCTGATCGCTCCAGCACACTCTCATGGCATTGGGATGGTCTGATCAGGCTATCCCTACTCTGTGCTGTTGTCCCCCCCCCCCCCAGTATGCACATCATCGCAAACTCCATGGGGAGCCCTCAGTGTGGAGATACAATTAATTGATTCCTTGTTTAAACACATCAGAAACAAACGGCAAAAAAACAAACAAACCATGACTCACCCGCGGTTGCATCTGATCACACAGTGGTGGGCTGTGCCCACAGTTTCCAAGGACTGTGTGATCGCACAACTGTGGGTCAAATTCCTCTGGAGGAAATAGCCTCACTTCCCCGCCATTTTTTTCTGGCACGTGTGACCGCAACCAGCGAATAGCTGATTCAGTTGGTACTGGTGGGATGGGGAGGGCATTTTTCTTCCATGCAGTTTTCCTAATTTAAACCACTTTCTCAACTGTAGAGAAGATATACACTCCCTCCTGCTCAGCTGTTTCAGGATTCTGAAAACCAGGGGTCATTTTGTAGAAAAAGAGCTAGGGGAACGCATTAGCATAACTCATTAGCATATGCCACACCCCCTGACATCACCAGAAGTGTGTCATAAGGCCAAATCTCCTGACATCACCAGAAATGTGTCATAAGGCCACACACCCTGCCCCCAACGGTCCCGGCCGCCGGTGCCGGCCTTGCAGCTCCACTGCCGAGCCCCGAGGGGCCCGGCGGTGGACCTGCAAGGCTGGCGGGAGTGCAAGGAAGCTCCGCGAAGGCCCTCCCTGGCCCCAGGCAGGCAGGGGTGGGGAGAGGCAGGGAGAAAGCAACTTACCCTCCCTCTTCTCCTGCCTCCTCCTGGCTAAATGAGGGCCGGAAGCGGGGCGACCGGAAGCAGGGGGCGGGACTTTGTCATGTGCCCCGCCCCCCGGGGGAACTGTGTTCCCCCGCGTTCCCCCCCGAAATGACCTCTGCTGAAAACTCTGTTTAAATGGTCTGTGGTCCCTTTCATCAGGGTTTGTGGGGCCATGAGCCAGAAACCAGTTTGGTTTGTGAATGAAACTCCCAATTCAAACAACGAACAGCATTTTTCCGGTTCATGCTCATCCCTATTCAGGATTCAAAAAAATATTCCTATTAACGAATAGAGTACTAGAAAGAATAAACAACAGTTAAAACCAAACAACCTAGAGTTAATGTTGTTAATGGGAATAGTGGCAAGGAAACAGGCCTGAGCCAACTGAAACTGGCAGTCCAAGGTGACTTAGCAAATTGCTGAGCTCACAGTACGTGAAATGCTGCTAGCATCATCACTCAGACAATCACAGAACCTTCCAGTGGTAAGTCAGGACTGTCACTCTTGACTCCAGGGCAAGCTTAACTGATTTACATGCTGCAGCTGCACTTTCCTCCAAGTTTTAAGCCACTATGGCAGCTGTTAAGAATGCATTGATCTGTGGACACATATCTGAAGGGTTCCCTTGTAGTTCTTTAATAGTAGACCATCAGCTGACCCAACACTGCATGCAGAAGTATGAAACTATATGCGTTTTTTCCCTTGTTCCAAAACTTTCAGCATTTCAGTTTAACTGCAAATTTCATCAGAGTTCTCAATTACAGTTATTCCTCCAAGATGAATAAATTGCTTGTGCATTATTGTTTAGAATTACTTCACATTATAGTGTCATGAAAACACTCTAATATGGTATGAAAATTGCACTAGAGTGAAATGAAATATTGGTAACCAGCACCTTTCAGAGCATATTAAAGAAGAGAAAGTAAAAGTATCTGCCAATGTTACTCCCTTCTAAATTGGTGGCAGACTTACTTCTAATAAATCAAGGCCCTTTCCCATGTTTGGCAACTCAATGCTGTAAATTTTCATCCAATTTATAGATCCCTCCCACCGTTTGCTTGATGAAGGCTGTAATCCTATGCTGTTTTACTTGGAATTAAGTCCATAGCATTTTTCATTTTGTAGAAAATGTGCATAGGATTGGACATCATACCTGTAATCCTATGCATACTCACTTGGGAGTAAATTCCACTGGATTCCATGGGACACTTCTGAATAAACATGCATGGGATTAAACTGCAGGTTTGTTTTATTTAAATATATTTTATTTAAACATTATTTAAAGATAATTGCAATTAAGTCACATTGACATCTATTAGCTCTGGTACCAGCAGAGGTCATTTCGGGGGGGATCACGGGGGATCGCAGTTCCCCCGGGTGAAGTAGGGGGGGGCGGGGCACATGACGAAGCCCTGCCCCCTGCTTCCAGCCGCCCCGCTTCTGGCCCTCATTCAGCCAGGAGGAGGAAGGAGAAGAGGGAGGGTTAGTTGCTTCCTCCCTGCCTCTCCCCACCCCTGCCTGCCTGGGGCCAGGGAGGGCCTTTGCGGGGCTTCCTTGCACTCCCGCTGGCCTTGCAGGTCCACCTCCGGGCCCCTTATGGGGCTCGGCAGTGGAGCTGCAAGGCTGG
>NW_015160852.1:147313-232447 GCF_001447785.1 Gekko japonicus | reverse complement strand
AGAGTGTGTTAACATTTTCACAATCCCTATTTAAAAGTCAAGAGCATAAGTAGTCCCTGCAATATATGGTTCATATATGTTTGTGTATAAGAAAGACTTTATGTCAGCAGTTGATGCCTCTTTGGGTTTCAGCTTGTAGAACTAGTGAAGCATCTGGTATCAGGTTTATATCTCAGAAGTCCCAGGTTTTATATCCAGCCCAAGTTGCAAATCTGAATAAATATTTGGAAGATTTTAAAAATGAAATTTCCAGTATCAGTGGCACAAAAGGAGCTGTCAAAAAACGGGGCTTGCATGTTATGGCTTTTTAAGTTTTGAATTTTCATGTGAGTTTGGAGTATCAAGGTTTGTATTCTGTGCTCTTGCATTTTTCAGCAATGGACTTTATGACAAATTTACAGCAGCTTTTCAGCTCTGTAATTTAGCAAGATACACTGTTTTTAAAAAGGAACCAGTCACTAGACCCAAAAGACAAGCTGGAATAGATACAAGTTGTATTGCGCCAGTTGACATTTTGTCTGGGGTCTTCCAGTTAGTTTTTGTAAATAAATAGTCCCTAGTTAAATACAGAGTTAGCTCACAATACAAAAGGTTTCATGAAATGCTGAAACCCTGAAATTTAGAATGTGTCTTCAAACTCTGACTTTTCTTTTTTAATTTTTTTTTAATTTTTAGGACAGGTAATATAAAAGAAAATACAAAAGGAAAATAATAGTTATATAACATAGGAAAAAGATAGAGTTTTCTCCCCAACACCCCCTTCATTACTTTTGTTTAAGATAACTTTTGTTAGGATAGATTTATATCCAACCGTTAACATTTAGAACTATTTCTCATTCTGCTTCTTCATTATGATACATTTATATACAAGACTTTAAACTACTTCTCATTCTAGATTTGTCTCCTACTTTCATATGAATAAGACACACGCCATCTCTCCTCAAATTTCATAACTGATCTATTTCTCAAAGAGGATGTTAGTTTTGCCATTACTGCATATTCAGCAAGTTTGTTTTTCCACCCTTCTAATATTGGGAAAGCATCAACTTTCCATTTTGCTGAGTAAATAATTCTAGCTGCTGTCATGATAATCTGAATATCGCTTCCAAAGTATTTTAGTAAATTGTTATAAAGTATACCTAATAACATACTCTTAGCTTCCATGGGAAATATGATATTTACAGTATTCTGCATTTCTCTATGTATTTCTTTCTAGTTCCTTTTTGCTTTTTTACCTACCACATATGAAAAAAGTTCTATGTCTTGACATTTCCAGCGTTTTTCTTTGTCATTTTTCTTTGCTTTCTCTATATCATTTGGAGTTGTATACCATCTGAAGAACATTTTGTACCAGTTTTCTCTTAAGGCCTAACTGGCTATGAACTTGATGTCTCTTTCCCATAACACTTCCCATTGATGCATAGATATCTGTTTGTCTGGTTTAGAGAAGCTTGGGTTTGTTTATGTGAATAAACACAGTCACTCAGAAAAATGAATTCTGGACACAAGATTAAAAAAGGACTACCACATTTAATACAATAAAACCAGTTGAACTTCAAGGAATGCATGCAAAGCAGAAAACATCCAATAACATGGAGCAACAGCAAAAAAACAGTAAAAGGTCAGGTCACTGGACCAATAAAAACAATAACTCACTTCTGTGAGGCACGTTCTTAAGATAAGTCCATTATCAGGTTGGAGAGAACAGGGGTTAATTCCATCTCAGTCGCAGTTCATTGTTTCAGTGCAGAAGGTAGTTGGTCCCACCCTGCGAAGCCTAATGAGTGAGTAACAACAGCGGCTTGCTTTTCTTCTGTCCATTCCCCTGCTGTAAGGCAGTTGTCTGATAAGAATTCAACTCACTAATTAACCCTACCGGCTTGTAAAAAAATTAGGGAGGTTTTCAAGAATGATTCTCCACAATAACAAAATCTTGCAGCTGAATGTAGTTATACTGTGAGCAGATTGCTTCCAGTGACTCGCAAGGCTGGGTCCTGGTAAACTTATAACCCTTTCCCAGCAGCAGAGCCAAACAAAATATGAGCCTAAAGAACCTCCGTTCCTTACACTGTTCTTTAAAATTCTGCATCCATTTAATTATACATGTTTTCACTTCTTCTGTTTCTAGTCTGAGTAGTAACTTATAAATCCACTGAAACAAGTGTTCATTTTGTTTTGTGATCAGGGCTGGCTCACCCGCTGGGCAAACTAGGCATTCGCCTAGAGTGCGGGCCGGCCCTTAGGGTGCCAAACTGGCCCCAGCCCCTCTCCCCACTGGGACTGCAACCAGTGGCTGCTGGCAGCGCGTGGAAGGCGGGGAAGCAGCACGGAGGAACCCAGGAGGAGGAGGAGGAAAACGCGTGAGCAGAGCTCCTCCGGTCGGAAGGACCCCAGCGCCTCGTGGGGGCAGCTTTCGGACATGCGGGGACTTCCGGGGGGTGGGCCGGGCGCTCTAGTCCCCCCCAGTTGACCGCACAGAGCTCCGGGCCCGCCACTCGGGCCAGTCACGCCGCCTTCCTTCCCCGCTTCCCAGGAGCGAGCCACCGCCAATGTGCCCGCAATGTCTCCCCAGGCTGGTCCGCACCCTTTTGGGGCCAGAGGTGCCCCGAAGAACCGCATGTGCACAGCAGAGCCGGGAGCCCTTGCAGAAACCTCCTCCTCCTCCTGGCCCTCGAGATGAAAACAACAGTGCAGAAGACGGCCGGGCCAGGAGAGGGAGAAGGCGGCGCTCACTCCCCTCCTTCGCTTGATGACCACGTGTGGGAGGGGATGTCCCGGACGGAGGCGGCGGCTTATCTCGCTGCAGCCCCTGGATGGCTCGGAGAGTGCCTCCGCCGGGCTACGTGAGCCGCCTCAGCTCATGCCCAGACCCGCACAGTGCCTTGGCGCCCCTCAGCCTTCCTCCAAAGACAGTTGCAGCAGGGAAGGAGAGAGCAGCTGCTCTCCCCCTTCCTGAATCTTCTGGCGAGAGGAAGGAAGCAGCAACTTCTGAGCCCCCTCGGCCGGCCAGCCCTGGTATGACTGGTGGGGGGGGGAGGCTGTCGATTCCTGCATGGAGGCATGAGATAGAAGCCGACCTGGGCAGGGGTGAGGCTAGCTTGTGGCGCCTGGTGCCCCCCCTTCCAAGCCTGTTTCTGGGAGGTTTCCAGGCCCACTGGGAGGTATCTTGAGTTTCATGAATCATAAACTTCCACAGATTTCTCTGGTTTAAAAAACTGTTCATGGTCTGTGAGGTCCATGATGTGGTGTGGCTCTGAACTGGATTCAGAAGGCATTTAATTTAATTTAATTTAATTTAGTTTAATTTAAATGCCTTCTGAGCCCACTTATGTGTCGTGCTGCCAGGATGAGGTAACACAAATGAGCTCAGGAGGTATTTAAATGCATTCTAAGCCCACTTTTGGAATTCACCAACCCTGCTCACTCTGGTGCACTGCAGTGACAGTGCAATCTGGAAGTGGGCTCAGGAGGCTTATCCATTTTGCCCCAGTGCTGCTGCCATGTTCAATTTGTCCTTTTCTGTGTCTGCTTCTCCCTCTGAACCTTTGGTCAGTGAGTCTTACCTTGAATTTCTTGAGGATTTTTCCTCAGCTTGCTTTTGTGGTTCCTCCACTTGCAATTCTTCAGCCAACTGTTTAGCTTGATTTTCTGTTATGATTACTCTTTTACCTTTTGGTAGGTATATAAGGGCATGTGCAATATGAGGAGAGGGTTTTAGTCATGCGGGATCCTTGGGCGTTGCCCAGTGTATTAAATTGTTTTAAATTGTTTTATTCTGTTTTATTGCACTGAGTGCCTTATTGTTAAGCCACCCTGAGCCCGTACGCGGGGAGGGCAAAGTATAAATAAAATTAAATAAATAAATAAATAAATAAATAAATATATTGCAAAAGGTAGTTTCCAATGATATCTTATTTCTTTCTTTTGCAAAATCTGTCTTTAAAAAAAATCATTTTTTTCTTTTCCTTAACATGCTTGTTGATAGGTCCTGGAAGATCTGCACTTCTTTTTCTACTACATTAAGTAAAGACTCTCTGCTTCTTTAATATTACATCTCATGTTTTTTTGTGAATAAAACAAACCAGTATATTTTGAGGTAACTTATTTTTAAATGTGAATCTTGAATTTATTCTGAATATCTGGTCAATATCAGGGAAGTCTTCTTGAATCTTTAAATAGTCCTGAAGGAGGCCATGGAAGGTTTCTTCCAAATGTAACTTTCCGAAATCCACTGGAATGCCTTTGAAACACAGATTATTAGATCTGCACTGAACTTCCAGGATTTCAGTTCTTTAGCATTTTCAATCAAGTTCTTTGATCATCTTTCTCAATCCAGTCTTATCTTTCTAATTGTGTTATTGTTATCTTTTTGCTTTTCTTTGCTCCTTGCAATTTCTTGGTTTTTTCCTTGTAATTTTTATTTATTTCTGATAACCCAGCTGTTAATTCTTGATGTACTTTTTGAATACTCTTCTGGGTTCTTTCATCAGATTGTAGCACCTGAATCACCACTGTGTGTATTTGATGTGCTACTGATTGTTTATAGCATTTTTATTTTTCCAAAAACAAACAAACATAAAATTAGGGATACAATAGTTCATATATATCTTTTCTCTATTACAGTATCTCATACACTAATTAAATCTGTCTCATTTTCCCACCATATATTGTTATATAAAGTTTGCAAATATATGAATATAGTTTCTTATTTTCTACTAACATAAACATTTCCTAAACATGTTATTAAATTTTTGAGTTATTTCGTACAGTGTGTAATTCTTTATTCTGAATACAAATATATTAGGATCTTACTCCATCAAAAGTATCTGGGATTCCCTCAATATATAAATGATGTAGTCCTAAAATCCAGGGAATTCCCTCATATATTTCCCAGAGTTTTTATAGGTCTCAGCTTTTTCTTGATTTTCTGATCCCTTAAGTTTTAAGGTCTTGATTCTGTGTCTTTTTCCTTTATAGGTGTAGAAATTATCTTCTGGAAGCAACCATCTATGTTCCATCTTAGTAATAGCTTGTAATTCTATATATTGGTTTTTTTGTTCTCTCTGAGATGATAAGGAAGTCACTATTTTGGGAGTTTCATCAGCCATGATTCTTTTATAGAGTCTCTGGTACATTTTTGTAAAAGTTGTGTTTCTCTTTGTAGGCATAGATTCTTTTTTTGTAGATCCAGTCCTCTTGCTTGTAGGTTTCCTCTGTGTTTTCAAAGAAGTCATGTCTTTTTTCCTCCTCTTTCCATGCTGTCTGGGCTTTTGACCTCTTGCGTCAGTATTTGGATTTCTGTCTGTACAGAGTGGAAAGCTTCTTCAACTGCTTTTTAAACAGCCACAGCAATTGTACTTTGAACCATATTCAGAAAATCCTTCAGGGAAACCTGTATAGGTTCATTGTCCATAGATTCTGGTGTAGCTAATAGTAAAGCCTCTGGGGTCTTTTGCAGTCTATCAGTACAGTTCATTTCCCCCAAAATATGGTAACACACGAGACTCTCTATAAATATTTTCCCAAACCAAGTTTTACAGAGATAACAATTTTAGAGAGTATATATCAACAACTATTGTGGTTCAGACAAAGCTAACATAAGGCGAAAAGCTTATCAATTGTTTACATACCAAAGCAATACAGTCAAAACAAAATGAAGTTTTAAAGTTTCAATAAAGATAATCATACATTGTTATGGGAAATAAGTATATAAGAAATTCAGAATAAGATCCAATAAAATGTAAAGCCTTTATAATTCAAGAGTTAAAGTTATAACAGGTCCCAAAGTTCAGTATTTGTTCCAAAGTCTTCATAAAAAAATATCAAGAAGATTAATTTGGCTCTTACTAAAGTTCAAAATCATATAAGTGATGATAACTCTTGAAGATATCAATTTAGACAGGGTCCTCTCTTGTTTTCTTCACCCAGTAAATTATTTATATAATTATTTTAAATCCTTTTCTTAGCCATGGTAAAGGTAAGGGTGGTGGAGGAAAAAAGTTCTTCAGCCCTCCCTTCCAGTCTTTTTAAACTTTAAAGGGGCTGACATTGTATAGTAGAGTTTCTAGTAATGTTGCTTTGGAAATTACTCATGGTGATATGCTTTGTGGATGTTGTGGATGATGTGCAGACTTTTAAGTTCCTCTTGGTGGGTAGTGACAGCTAAGCACTCATGGCTGCTATGAGTGCTCTTCTTCGTTTCTTGCTGGGGACAATCCAGGGGCTTCCACTCGCCTGTCACCGCAGGCAGGGGGGCCAGATCGCACCCCTTGCACTGCACCCCCCTCCAGGGAGTGCAGCAGAGCTTGGGAGTCCCCGAGTCTCCTCTAAAGTTAACAAGAAGCTGGTGGTGCCTGGGAGCAAGTCCCAGCTCCATCCGTCTTGCCATGTTGCAACCTGACACCAACAGAAAAATCTGCTACTGATTGTGATAGTTTGTTCATCACCTCTATGATGCCTTGATCTTCATCTTCTCTTTTCTTCTTACCTCTTTGATGTTCCAGATGCCATTCTTCTTTTTGCTCTTCTCTCTTTAAAAATATTCTACAATTTTCCATATGCTACTTCCATATACTGTTATCTATGTAAATGACTATTACCAAATATAAAGCTGTTAGAATGAACAAAATTTAGGATATATCAGTTATAAAAAAGAGGTGTTATCTTCAATCCTTACATGGACAGCTTCAAAAGGGAATTAGATAAGCATATGGATGAATTAAATAAGCATATGGAGCAGAGATCCATCAGTGGCTATTAGCCACAAGGTATAGATAGGGGCTCTGGGGCAAGTGATGCTCTGTCTTCTTGGTGCTTGGGGGGGGGTCAACAGTGGGGGGGCTTCTAATGTCCTGGCCCCACTGGTGGACCTCCTGATGGCACTGGTATTTCTGGCCACTGTGTGACACAGAGTGTTGGACTGAATGGGACTTTGGCCTGATCCAACATTGGCGTCTCTTATGTTCTTAGAATCTGTTTATAACAGATAGTAAACAATCTAGAAATAGCTTAACTCCTAGTGTTCAGTATACAACCAAACAGTACAAATTCATATCCTCCAGTATAACTTGAATTGGATAAGAAAGAGAGAAAGAAAGAGAGAGAGAAAAGAGAGAAAGAGAAAAAGAGAAGAGAAAAAATTCCTTAAAAGGCTCTTAAAAGTCTACATTAACAAACTCTGACTTTCAAATTATCTATGATTAATGGAAGTCTATCTCAGACTGGGTTTTAGATTAATAAATGTTAAGCATTTGCATGGTGATCAATTTATGTGATTTTTTTAAAAATTGGACAACATATGTTTTGGATTCTCTTGTGCAAGGAATTCAGATATTTAGGGCACAGTATATAAGGTCTTGCTTATAATCTTCTGTTTCTCAACAGGCCCCCCCATTGGTCCCTCATGGATTCTACAAGGTCTCAGGAGCTTCAGCAGGCCAATCTTCCCATCTCCCTCGCTGCCCCGGCAACTGACTCCTTTACATTGTGTTCTGGAAATATTTAGTACTCATCTGACCATTTTTCCTCCCCCCCCCTTTTGTGTACTGTACAAAGTCATACTTCTCAACATACTTTGGAGTCCCCTGAGTATGTAGACAGCCCTCCTTTGTATGTGTGTGGCCCTGTAGTACTTTTTTCATGCTTGACGTGGCTTTTCTGTTAGATATAGTGATGTGTCTTGTTTCTTTTCCTCATCTAAGAAGTCAGTACCAATTCTCTGAAGACCTTGGTTATCCGAGTTATTTTGGATTTCTGCTTAGAATGTGGTTCTTCAGCGCTTGTCAATACAGAAATGAATTTTTCCAGACTGGAGAAATTGGATTCCCCCCCCCCCCTTGGTTTGGAGGCATTTTTCTCCAAAAGGATGTCCCTTGAGTTTGATTATGGCAGCCTAGATGAGCCAGATACACACAGAACTAAACTCAGATGTGCCTGAGATATGAAATCAAGCTGAAATTATGATATTTATTTCACAGCTCTTTGCCTCACATTTCCTTTAGACCACAAAGGCATGTGTCTTTTGTTTTTGTTTTATGATTTATTTCAAACAGTTCTAACGTGACTTTGGATCTTTGTGGGATTCAAGTCAGAATCAGTGAGCTTAAATGTCAATTCTCTTTCCAGGTCTCCAGGCAGTTCTGCTGCTTTCATCCTGTCTTGTCATTTCATGCTGGAGTTAAGAGCCTTGTTATGTTAGTCTTTTTGAAAAGAAGGGGGGGGGAGAGAACAAGGATGTAAGTTTATGAAATGGAAATGAAGAAGTTTTTTTTAATTGCAGTTATTTTTATTTTATTGTCCTGTAACAAGAACTCCTGTTTTTTGAGGTTCTAGAGTTAATTTAGAAGATACATTTTCTAAAAGGTGAACACAAGCTCTGCATTGCAGGTAGAATTCTTAAAATGTATATTTCAGACTCTCAAGCAACTCCAGTGCTTCTGTGACTTTGTCTTAGCAACAAAAAGAAAGGTTGTGGAGATGATTTCTGTAGCCATGTAGTCAGCCTAGGTCCTATGGTATGGATGCCACAAGTGACACAGTCAGCAGGAGTCTGTGGTACACTAGGACAGGAACAAGAGCTCTAATGTCTGCCCACACTGAGCAATCAGGGCTGGACTGTCATAGGCAAATTCTAGGCACTTGCCTAGAGCGCCCCCTGCTGGTGGGCGGCAGAATGTCATGCTGCCGCCCAGCCCTTCCCCTCCCTCACCTCAAAGCCCTGTGCACACGGCTCTGTTCGTCGCCTGGCTGCCTGTGTGCCTCAGTACCTGTGCAGCCAGTGCTCCTCCTTCATCGTCACTCACTGCTGCCCCAGGCCCCACCCCACCCACCAAACAAAAGCCCTGTGGCTGTGCACTGCTCCGTTCACACATGTGCTGCACACACTGCCTGTCAGCTGCCCACTGCCGCTCTGCCACGCCTCCCGCCTGCCCAGTCATGAATTTTGAAGGAGTCTGCACCCCCGGCCCATGGAATTTAAGGTTGGTTGGGCACAGCTGTGAGGGAGAGCCTCCCCACCCCCCAGGCGAAAGGGCCTCCTCTGGCCACTGGGGTGGCCTCGCCTCGCCTACCCTTTCCCGGGACTGGAGGCAACAAGTTTGGCCCCACCCCCAGATGAAAGGGGCTCCTCCGGCCACCGGGGCGGCCTCGCCTTGCCTGCCCTTCCCCGGGACTGGAGGGAACAAGTTTGGCCCGCATCACCGCAGCCACCGAGACTTAAGCAAGCCCTTTCCCTGGGGATGTACTAAAAGGAAGGACAGGATTGCCCATAGGAAACAATGGGAGACGCTTGAAGGCCCATTGGAAATAATAGGAGCCAAAGAATGCCAATTGACTTGCATGGGCTCCATTGAAATATATTACAGTACAAGTAGAGTAGGAAAGAAAACGCAGAATGGATTTTCCATTAGGGTTTCTGGGACTGGAATGACAGGCCCCAGCTTCGAATGACAGCCCCTAGGAAAACACAAGTGTTCTGGGACTGGAATGAGAGTTCCTCGGAGTGGAATGACAGCCCCAGAGGGTAGCAGAAGCGTTCTGGAACTGGAATGAGAGGCCCCAGAGTGGAATGACAGCCCCTGGGGGTAGCAGGAGTGTTCTGTGACTAGAATGAGAAACCATGGAGTGGAATGAGAGCACCTGGGGGTAGCAAGAGTGTTCTGGGAATGGGCTCCATTGAAACACATTACAGTACAAGTAGAGTTGCAAAGAAAATGCGGAATGGATTTTCCGATAGGGTCTCTGGGCCAAAACAGAATGCTCTAGGACTGGAATGACAGGCCCCAACTTTTAATGACAGCCCCTAGAGGCAGCAGGAGTATTCTGCGACTGGAATGACAAGCCCCAGAGTGGAATTGACAATAGAGGAGGTGGCTCAGATCAATCTCACAGAAAGGGAACATGGAGGTCAGGAAGGGAGCAGAACTGGACACTGGAACAGATGGAGGGACAAGTGCAAGATTTATAACTGACAATGGAGGAGGTGGCTCACATCAACCTCATGAATTTGTAAGGAGACTAAGGAGCTGACAGGCAAGATAATTACTGAGATGGAGCTGATTTGACAATAGCTACACACATTCGAGAAATATTTAAATGTAAAGTGTTTCACTCTACAGTTTGCAAATCCAGTTGCACAGAACTGCCTCTACACCCAGGGTCACTCATTCTACTTTAAGGGCTGTCATTCCATTCCCAGAACACTCCTGCTACCCTGAGTTGCTGTCATTCCACCTTAGGGCCTGTCATTCCATCCCCAGAATATTCCTGCGACTTCCAGGGGCTGTCATTCCACTCTGGAGCCTGTCATTCAATTCCCGGAGCACTCCTCCAAACCCCAGGGGTTGTCATATCCACTCTGTGGACTCTCTTTCCAGTCTCAGAACACTCCTGTTACCCCCAGGGACTATCAATCCACTTTGGAGCCTGTCCTTCCATTCCACTTTGTGGTCTTTCATTCCAGTCCCAGAAAACATCTGCTAGCCCCAGGGGCTGTCATTCTACTCCATGGTCTCTCATTCTAGGCACAGAACACTCCTACTACCCCCAGTGGCTGTTCATGGTTTCTTGTTCCAGTTCCTGAACACTCCTGCTACACCGAGGGGCTGTCATTCCACTCTGGGGCCTGTCATTCCAGTCTCAGAACACTCTTGATACTTCCACGGGCTGTCATTCCACTCCGTGGTTTCTCTTTCCAGTCCCTGAAGTCTCAATGGTAGCACAGCCAGCTAGGCACGAGGATTTAAGGCTTGGAGTCAGTTTGCACATCAATCAGACACAACTATAAACAGAATAAAGTTTATTTAGCACAGAACTCAACACAGACTACAGGAAGTACTGAAAACAAGAAAAGCCTATGGCCCTTGGCCCTCACTAAACATTAGAGATCTACATAGTTACCAGGATGATCCATAGTCCAGAAGTCTCAGTATAAAGTCCAGTTAGGTCCCATCTTTGGGCAAGTATGCAGCCATGTGCTCAGCTGCACAACCCAGTCCTTTGTCTCAGGCCACATGGCTGAGACCCAGCATTTCAAGGTAGACAGACACAGATCAGCAGAGAACATAGCAGGAACAGAACAGACAGATTTTCCATAGGGTTTAACCAGATATACTGCAATCGAGTCTTCAAATTAGCTCTGGCCAGGAGCCAATTGAAGGAGACCAGGGTGTGTCCAATGCTAGGTTGTCATGGTGAATGGGTGGGGAAAGGACCATCCCCTGCAGGAAAGATGATCCCTGACCCCCTCCCATCCAGGATGCTACGTGCATCTCTGCCATGCTTCAGCAGAGGCATGTGGTTTATGACGGCAATCGAGCCCATTTGGCTTCTATAGGAAGTCCGAACAACAGGGGGTCAGCTAGATACATTCCAAAGGAGAACATGAAGCCTATCTAACATTCAAAGGGAGACATGAGGCCCACAGGAATCCATTTTCCTATACATGGTGCCAGAAGGTAGACTCACCTAGTGTGCAAAAAACCCTGGGACCGGTCCTGTGAGCAATGGCTGCTGGTACTCAATGGAAGTGGGACCAGTGGGAACTCCAATCGATGCCCTCCCCTCTAGGGCCAAAAAAAGTCCTGTAATTATGCTCTAGTCCAACCTGGCTCAAAATCACTGCTTTTGGGGTAGAGCAAGGGAGCTGCTGTGCCAACTAAAATGTTCTTGCATACTGCTAGCCAGTGTGTGTGCCAGGGGTTGCGTATTCCTGTGTTATAGCATTAACTAGAGTTAAACTTTGTCATTATTTTTTACTTACTAGAAATGCCTGCCACTGCTCAGTTAGGGTTAATGCACTAATGATGTTGATAATATCAAGGCCACTGGAGCAATTTTATTGCTAGTTCAAATTGAGTTCACATGTTACCATGGCTAGAATTATCTATGTAGAAAAATGGAAATTAGATGTCTATCCAAGCTTAAAAGAATGTGAAAATAAATTTGCTGACTATGTAGTAATAGTGAAATTAACAACCTATTTGAGAAACAGATCAATTATGAAATTTGAGGACAGCAGGAGACAAATTTAGAATGAGAAATAGTTTAAAAATTGTATATAAATGTATTGCAATACAGAAGCAGAATGAGAAGAAGTTTTGGATATAAATGTATAAAGAAGTGAATTTTTAGCAGAAACATATTTTATTTTTTAATTATGGGATTTATAATATACTTTCCTTTTGCACTTTGATTTGGCAGTTGGTTCCCTTCCTCGAATACAATGACCTGGCAACAGTGACCCATGCAATGGTCACCTTGAGACTAGACTACTGCAATGCTCTCTACATGGGGCTGCCCTTGTCCCAAATCCAGAAGCTACAGCTGGTGCAGAATGCAGTGGCCAGGCTGCTACTGGGTCTCCCTCTCAGGGAGCACATTCAGCCTGTGCTGAAAGCACTGCACTGGCTACCTATAGCATATGGGGTTCACTTCAAGGTGCTGATTCTTACCTATAAAGCCCTATATGGCCAAGGGACTGCATACAGAAGAGTCTGCCTTTCCCCATATGTTTCCCAGAGAGTACTGCGATCAGGATCACAAAATCTCCTTGTTCTCCCCGGCCTTAAAGATGTCAGGCTGGCTACAACCACGGTTAGAGCTTTCTTGGTGGTGGCTCCACTTTGGTGGAATGAGCTCCCTGAGGACATCAGGGCCCTGTGGGATTTATCAAAATTCTGAAGGGCTTGCAAGACGGAGCTCTTCCGCCAAGCGTTTGAGTAAGGTGCCACATTAAATGGCCCAACATCAACCAAGCAACCTGCACCCTATAATCCGTTCTTAGCCACCTGCTCTTAACATCTGTGCCCATACTAAGGAACTATGTGCTAAGACACCAGCTGATGATTCCATTGTGGCTGATATGAACAGTCTTTTTGCCATCATATATGTATTGCACCTTCTGAATTTGTTTTTATGATCTTAATTTGTTCTTATTGTGTTATTGTTTTTATGGTGCTAATTGGCCTATAAGCTGCCATGAGCCTGCCTCAGTGGGGAGGGTGGAGTATAAATTAAATGAATAAATACATAAAACAAACTGAATTCGTATGTTGTAAGAAGAGGAACAAGGCTGCAGACTGTCTTCCCCTTTTTTATTTCTCCTCAGAGCAATCTCAGCGTAAGCAGAGTGTGAAACATTTGAGATGGTGAAATAGCTCCTTAGTCATTTTCCTTCTTCAGAGGTTTGGAGAATTGTTGATCCTTTCCCACATGTGATGTCCTTTGGTTTTGTCTCCAGAGGTGGCCAATGATAACAGCTGCTACTGGTTATCATGTCTTTGTTTCTATGAGCAATTAAGCCTTGAACAACAACGACATGCACAGTTTATGTGCTAATGCATGATGGGAATATGGAATGCAAAAGGCTGAGGCGGCAGTTCTAGAAGGAAACCACAGATTGTGTTTGTCAATCACTTATGTGGCTGGATGGCTTATAACTGGAAGATTGTTGCTGAAATAGAAAGAAAAAACCCAAGAAGCCTAACCAGACATTTTTAATTTGCATCTCTCTCACACACTTGTGAATTTTAGGAGTTTCCAGCAAGGTTGCAACCACTGCTTTCTATGTAAGCCAGCGGGAAGCTACTGGAACTTGCCTAATTTCATGGGCATGAATACAACATGTTCAAGCCTAGAGCAGCAGTGCTAAGCCAAGAGGCACATTCTGTGCACATGTTGAGGTGAAAGCAACACATTTACATTCAATTGATAGGCTTTATTTTTTCTTAAAGAACGATGACATACAATTGTAACTCTTAAAGCCCTCATGTGTAAGCATTTTTACAGTAGATTAAAAATGAGGGTTGACTAAGTAATACAGAGGTACATTTTAGGAGGTTTTCTAGCAAGTGTGTTGTAGTTTCTATGCAAGGCTGACTGTGTTAGAAGGACCTTTCCAGGATTAGGACAGTCCACTATCCTATGCTGTACTGTTTAGTGCTGGACTCTACCTGGAGAGACTCAGGTTCAAATTTCTTCTTATCATGAAAAGTTCACTGGGTAACCTTGGGTACAGTCATTCTTCTCAGTCAATTTCATGAGGTATTTGTGAGAATAAAATGGAAGAGAAGCAGACCATCTATGTAGCCCTGAGTTTTTTTAGGGCATAAAAATGAAATAAATGAAATTTTATTTGGCAACTACCCTTATATTTCTGTAATAGCACCCAAAGACTTCACAAAGTCTCCATGCATTTTCTATGCAGCTGTCTCAGCTGCACTTACAGAGTGCATATTCAGAGGTTCTTTCAGCAGATATGCTGAGTGTATGTAAACCTGGGAGTGGGGCCAGCAGTACAAGTGGTCACAATCCCTATACATGCCTGTTCTCTACACATTTGTCCTGATGTCTCCATCTGTCAAGACCCATTCAAACATTTTTTTTGTCCATAAGAGCACCTATGGCTTTCTCCTGGCATCTACTTCTGCAGGCAAATATGTTAAAAGGGCTACTATTATTATCTGCATCTTATGGATAAAGAGCTGAAGCAGAGAAATCCTCATAGTGAAGCCTTGGCTAAGGATATTTGAATCAAGATCCTCCTGATTCAGTCTCTTAGCCACCGTGGTTCATGGGCTCTATAATCCTTTTCAGCAATGCAAAACCCCATGAAAGTTTGTGCCACAGCCTCTCTGCAAGTTGTGCAAAACTGGAGTGATTCTTTCCTGGCTGTGACAGATATCCCTTCTTTTCCAGCACTAAGTACTTTTCCTGGGTTCCCTTCTCTTTCCAGGCTTTGAACCTTAGTACAATTGCTGCCATGAAGAACCCAGATGAGAATGCAGCCCCACTGGACTTGCATGACAAGGTCCACAGAATGTGTAAAATAGAACTGTTCAGGAAAGCATCTTTATAAGGGGACAGGGTAGTAGTTTTAATGTCTGTGGAAAAAATTAGGTGGTTTTATTGCATTGTTTATTGTATTATATGGTTTTCTCATCATTTTGCCATCTGGCTTGTGTCTCCATGAAAAAGGTGGCCTATAAATGAAACTGTATTATGCTTCAGCATATAACTGATCATAGTATGACAAATGTGTTACTACATTGTAATTCTTGGTTGATTTCACACACATCCAGATACCTGGGAAATTTCATACCAGGTGGGTTTCTGCATTCAATTATTTTCAGATTTAAATGTTTATTTGCATACTTATATATTCATAAATTCTGATATATATAATTTTCATTTGTAGATTATTATATCATTGAAGGTTTTGTTGTGCATGTGCGGTCACCATGGGAAGTTATCCATGGCCTATTCCATAAATTTTCAGCAACCACACAGCATATGAGATAGAAGGGTTTTTTTTAATCTCTTGGAGAATTCCTCAAAAAACCTTTTCCAATACCTATTTATCACTTATATTTATTATAATAATTTTACTTTCTTTTATTTTTTGTACATTTTCAGAAAGCAACACATGGCATCAATTTATATATTTTTGCTTCTGGATGTGTGTGTCTGTGTTTTAATCATAGTATTATTGACCACTGAGGAAGGCCCTAGAGGTTGAAAGGTGTATGGTCCTATTGGTCATTTGATATATGCATCAACTACGGCTGAGTTCAGACTGGCAGTTTGGCCCGATATAGGCACGTTTCACAAACGAATTAAAGCAAACCCTGGAGAGTGCATTGACCCCGCTTCCCGGAAGTGTGCACACTAAAAGCCGCAAACAAGCCGCACTGAGGTGCTGCACCTATGCGCCTATGCGCATGTTGCCAGAGTGAAAAAAGCCACCTACAGCCGCACCTCCACCAGGGGTGGGCCAACAGTGTGAACACTCCCTTGCACCTCCTCCCTGGTATGCTCCCGCATCATTAGGTGCAGTGCGACTGGGAATCCCCGGCACAACTTGGTCTGGGACTTTTTGCCCCACCTCCCTCGTGCTTCATATTGCCAGTCTGTCCTCAGCCTATGTATATGAACTCATCAACTCTGTATGTAAAATGACTAAAGCTTATTTCAAGCTCATGTCGATGTTCTATGAAGTCTGACCTTCAGACTGCTTGTTTTTAATCTTTTAATATTTGCTATTGTGTACATCATTATTAAAAAAATATTTAGATAATATCTTTAAGTTAACTTGACTCTTCGAACAGTGCAAATAAATAAATAACATGATTGACCTCTATGTCTTATATGAGCAATTGCATCAAGAAACTAGTGGGTCCCTATATCCATATATGCAGAGTACATCATGCGAAATGCTGGCCTGGATGAATCACAAGCGGGAATTAAGATTGCTGGGGAAAAGATCAACAACCTCAGATATGCAGATGATACCACTCTAATGGCAGAAAGTGAAGAGGACCTAAAGAGCCTCTTGCTCAGAGTAAAAGAGGAGAGCGCAAAAGTGGGCTTGAAGCTCAACATCAAAAAAACTAAGATCATGGCATCCGGCCCCATCACTCCTTGGCAAATAGAAGGGGAAGTCGTGGAAGTAGTGACAGACTTCACGTTCCTGGGATCCCAGATCACCGCAGACTGTGACTTTAAAAGACGCCTGCTCCTTGGGAGGAAAGCGATGGCGAACCTAAACAGCATGATAAAAAGTAGAGACATCACCCTGCCAACAAAAGTCCGCATGGTCAAAGCAATGGTATTCCCAGTAGTCATGTATGGCTGCGAGAGTTGGACTATAAGGAAGGCCGAGCGCCGAAGAATAGATTCTTTTGAACTATGGTGCTGGAGAAGACTCTTGAGAGTCCCTTGGACTGCAAAAAGATCAAATCAGTCAATCCTAAAAGAAATCAACCCTGACTGTTCCCTGGAAGGCCAGATAATGAAACTGAAGCTCAAATACTTTGGCCACCAAATGAGAAGGGAGCACTCCCTGGAGAAGACCCTGATGCTGGGAAAGATTGAAGGTCAAAGAAGACGGGGACGGCAAAGGATGAGATGGTTAGACAGTGTCATCGATGCAACGAACATGAAATTGAGCCAGCTTCAGAGGACGGCGGAAGACAGGAGGGCCTGGCGGGAGATGATCCATGGGGTCGCGAAGAGTCGGACTCGACTGTGCGACTGAACAACAACAACATATCCATTCATATCATTGGAGGTCAAAATACAGAGACCTCTCATAGACGGTGCGGTGCACAGTATCATGTCTCTAATTCCAGAAAGTGTGCCTTCCAAAACTGTAATTTGTCCCCCCCCCCGAATACATAGTGACCTGCGTTAAAACTCTGCTTCTGAATTCCACACTCACATTTAATAAAAATTAAAAACACATATTTTGATTGAGAAGATTGCACAGAGAATTTTTTTCAGCAAGATACCCATGAGTGATTTCTTTCATAGGGAAAGGAGGAAAACCAAACAGCAGTTGTAGGAACACACACAAAGTTTGCATTGAAGGTTAATTTTTAGATGAATTTAAAGCGGCTGATAGCTAGAGGCACTTCAGAGCTTTTGAAACCCATCTAGTAACTGCAGTAAATTTTTTAAAAAAAATTCCTTATGCGTGAAACTTGTACTTCACGCGTCTATCTCTGTTCAATAAATATTGTATGCAGATATTGAAAGATCATTTGTTTACTCTAGAGAAAGGGGAAGTCTGACTCAAAGTGGGATGGATTCCAAACACTGGTTGATTTTCTCCTCACTCCAGCACCACTTTGACCTTTTCTAACAAAAACAAAAAGAGGCTGGCTACACTGAGAGCATTTTGTAGTGTTTTTCCTGTAGCAGACATGCTGACTCAAACAGAACCAGACTTGTGTTGTCCCAACCAGCCACATAATAGCTCCTTTGAGAAGGGTGGCAGAAGTAGTGCAAAAGGTCACTGGCTCTTAATTACTGTATGTAGTAAGAGAATGTAGGCAAACGGTGAAGGGAATTCATGAAAATGAATAAAGAAATATATGTTTATATATTGGTATGTGGCTTATATGAGGTGCACATACATAGGAAGTTCAGGCGCACTGCTGCCTGAAGGTCAGGGGAATGCATTGGTTACATTTTTCTACGGGAACACACTTGTATATATAGTATTCTTGTGCTGTATCAAAGTAACTCTTAAGAAGTTTAATACAAATAAAGGGGGGGGGGACTACACTGGACCACATGTGATCGTCCACACAAGGTTTATTCTATACTTTCTTCCACAAGCCACTGGGACAGCTCCCCAATCTGTACATGTGTCCCCCCCCCCCAATTCCATGAGCATACACTGGAACCTTTTCTAATAGAAAGAGAGAGAGGGAAGAGAAAATGGGAATGAATAGCAAAATATAGTGACAGACAGGCAAGAAGCATTACAAAAGAAAACAAAAAGAAAAAAGAGAAAGGGAGGGAAAATTTAAAAAGAGGAAAAAATGGAAATACCTTGTAATGAATGAAAGGAATAAAGGCACTCTCTTCACCTTCCCTGATTTTTTTTTTTGAGGAGGAGATTATTTTCTTCCCTTAAATTATAGTAGTGGACAGATTATCTCCCCCCCTAAAAGGATGAGAATCCATCTCTCCTTCCTATAATTTTAGTGATTAAAGTTTGCTCTCTGTGACAGAATGGTTATTGTCCCTGTAAAATATGTTGAAAGTTCGGTTTATATTTATTGTTGTGGCATACTAGGGGTTAACATATTCTAAATTGATCATAACGTGGCAAATATACACAAAAAAGTCTGCGTAGGCATCATAGTCACAGCCATCAACTTAATCTGCAAATTTATTGTAAGGCCTAAGGGACAAACAGTAAAACTGGAAGAACAGGTCTGGAATTAACACTGATTGCTCTAATTTTTATGTCATATGGCAAAATACTTTGAGAATAAGTCCAATTTATGGAGCATCTTACAGAAGCTAAGCAGTTTAATGATTAAATAGTCTCAACTAGAAAAGTGATATAGTCTGAGGTGTCACAAAAAACTTGTGTATTATTTACAGTACACTCTGGAATAAGATCTAGGGCACAAATATAATTAAATCAATATGTTGCTTAGTTGGTTTAGAAACCTTCTGCTTTGTTTTAGCCTGTCTCAGACCGTAAAGCCTTGTAGTCTATTGTGCCTAACTAAAACTATGTTTCAGTCCAGCAGCGTTTCTGAGAGAACAAGATGTGCAGAACTGAACCTTCCAGAAGTTCGGTCTGTTGTTCAGAAAATGGATACTATTACAGCCAGGAAGACTAGACCTCCCAGCTTCCATCTTTCTTGCCTGCCAGACTGCTTAGGTGGGGGAAAAGAAGTTTTAAAATGCACTGTCATGCCATTGGCACAATGTTACTTCAAGAAAATACTGAGAAGTGACATCATATTGCCAACATGATGCTCTAGGATTCAGGCAGAACTCTATGATTTTACAATAGAGTTTTGTCCAACTCCTATGGCAGTTCATTGGTGTCACACTGGTGATGTGACATCACTTCTGGGTATTCACCAAAAGGGACATCACACCAACAGTATGATGTCATCCCCCCTCATCCCTCTCCAATTTCTTTCCTAATGGTTGTCAGCTAATAGCTTGGGAAGTTCCTGGAGATTTGGTGTCACTGCTTGAGGAGGGTAGAGTTGCAAAGCTGGCCATGATAAAGGACAAAACCAGTAGGGACATAACAGAAGCAGAAGAGATTAGGAAGAGGTGGCAAGAATACACAGAAGAACTGTACAAGAAGGACCTCAATGTCCTTGACAATCACGATGGTGTGATCACTGACCTCGAGCCAGACATCCTGTAGTGGGAAGTCAAATGGGCCTTAGAAAGCATTACTAACAACAAAGCTAGCAGAAGTGATGGTATCTGAGCTGAGCTGTTCAAAGTCTTAAAAGATGATGCTGTTAAAGTGCTGCACTCCATATGCCAGCAAATTTGGAAAACAGTGGCCACAGGATTGGAAAAGGTCAGTTTACATTCCAGTCCCAAAGAATGTTCAAACTATCAACCAATTGCACTCATTTCACATGCTAGGAAGGTCATGCTCAAGATCCTACAAGCTAGGCTTCAGCAGTATGTGGATAGAGAACTGCCAGAAGTACAAGCTGGGTTTTAAAGAGGTAGAGGAACGAGAGATCAAATTGCCAACATTCGCTTGATTATGTAGAAAGCAAGGGAGTACCAGAAAAACATCTACTTCTGCTTCACTGACTACGCTAAAGCCTTTGATTGTGAGGATCACAACAAACTATGGCAAGTCCTTAAAGAGATGGGAGTACCAAACTACCTCACATGTCTCTTGAGAAACCTGTATAAGGGTCAAGAAGCAGCAGTTAGAACCAGATATGGAACAACTGATTGGTTTAGCATAGGAAAAGGAGTATGACAAGGATGTATATTGTCACCTTGCTTATTTAATTTATATGCAGAGTACGTCATACGAAATGCTGGCCTGGATGAATCACAAGCGGGAATTAAGATTGCTGGGAAAAAGATCAACAACGTCAGATATGCAGACGATACCACTCTAATGGCAGAAAGTGAAGAGGACCTAAAGAGCCTCTTCTTCAGGCTGAGAGAGCGCAAAGGTTGGCTTGAAACTCAGCATCAACAAAACTAAGATCATGGCATCTGGTCCCATCACTCCTTGGCAAATAGAAGAGGAAGTCATGGAAGCAGTGGCAGAATTCATGGTCCTGGGATCCTAGATCACTGCAGATGGTAACTGCAACCATGAAATTAAAAGACGCCTGCTCCCTGGGAGAAAAGTGATGGCAAACCTAGACCGCATAATAAAAAGTAGAGACATTACCCTGCCAACAAAAGTCCGCATGGTCAAAGTGATGGTATTCACAGTAGTAATGTATGGCTGCGAGTTGGGCCATTAGGAAGGCTGAGTGCTGAAGAATAGATGCTTTCGAATTATGGTGCTGGAGAAGACTCTTGAGAGTCCCTTGGACTGCAAGGAGATTGAATCAGTCAATCCTAGAAGAAATCAAACCTACCTGTTCCCTGGAAGGCCAGATACTGAAGCTGAAGCTCAAATACTTTGGCCACCAAATGAGAAGGGAGCACTCACTGGAGAAGACCTTGATGCTGGGAAAGATTGAAGGTCAAAGAAGAAGGGGACAGCAAAGGATGAGATGGTTAGACAGTGTTATTGATGCAACAAACAGGAAATTAAGCAAACTCCAGAGCACAATGGAAGACAGGACAGGCTGGCATGATGTGGTCCATGGGGTTGCAAAGAGTCAGACTCGACTGTGCGACTGAACAAGAACAAGAACAGGAGGATTTGGGGCTTGACTGAGACTCTTTTTTTAAAAAACGTTTATTTTCAGATTTTTACAACAAAAACAACAAAGTCAACTTATTAAATTACATAACATTCTTTGGAGATTTTTTTATACATTTGTTTCTATCCAATTATCTAGTTTATGCCATCTTTTTTAAAATAGACTATCATCTTTTGCCAAAAGTATCATATTTAATTTGTCCATTTCCTTTATTTCCATAATTCTTGTGATTAACTCTTCTCTACTTGGTATTTTTTCCGATTTCCAACATTTTGCCAAAAGAATTCTGGAGCTCGTGAGAATATAAAGTATTATACATACATCATTATATTTAATCCCCTCTGGTAATATGTTGAGTAAATAGGTTTCTGGTATCAAGTTTAGTTCCACTTCTAGTATTTCCGTTATTAGTTTTTGAACTACTTTCCAAAATTTTATTACTTTCTCGCATCTCCACCAAACATGGAAATAAGTACCTACATTTTTCTTACATTTCCAACAGGTACCCGATGCATTTTTGTAGCATTTTACTATTTTATCTGGTGACCAGTGCCAACGATGGAGCATTTTGAAAATATTTTCCTTGTATGAAGTAGATTTTAATAGCTTTATTGATTTCCACATTTTCTTCCACTTTTCCATACTTATTTCTTGGCCTATATCTTTCATCCATGCCTTCATACTTGGTTTTATATTTTCCTCCTTCGTCTCTTCCTTTAATAAAAAGCTATACAATTTTTGTATCGCTTTGTCAGATGTTGAGAGCCAGATTTTGTCTAATTCTGACCTCGCTATTTCAAAGTCTCTTATTTTGTCTTTTGCAAATATGGATTTTAACTGGTTTTTCTCCCAGATTGTTAAATTGATGTTTAAATGTTTTAGGGTTTCAAAGGATTTTAATTCTTTTTCTTTGCTTGACTGAGACTCTCATAGACTGAACCTTGGACCTAGCCGAATATACTGTTTAGGATTACGTGTTTTTAGGCACTAGAGTATGTTTCAGATTGGAATCAAGACACGTAATGTCACTATTTATGATGGGGGCGAACTACCAGTAGAAAGAAGAAGGTCCAGGCCATGTCACTGGTGTTGCACAGGAAGTGATGTCATCATGCTAGTGACTTCCGAGCAACACTTTGATATTTGGGTAAAAACTCTATGGCAAAACTGGCTTCTTTGCCCAAATACAAAGCATTGCCCAGAAGTCACTGGTGTAATGACGCCACTTCCTGTGCAATGTCAGCAGCATGCCTTAGGCCTTCTTTCTACTGGTAAGTCCCCCTGCCAGCCAGCTGATGGGTGGCTGGGGAGGGCAGGACCTGGCAGCAGGGGGATCCCTGTTTCCACTTGGGGGTGGGGGTGGTCTGGCAACCCAAATTTGTGATTGGCAGGCAGTATTAGGCCTCTAAATTAGACAGACTAGGAATAAATAGTAGGATGTCTGGCTTGGTTATGAAGCAGTATCTTTTGGGTTGCTCAGAACCTGATGACAATGTCAGAATGCAGCTCATTGCTTTACTTATATGAAACTACAAGGAAGCCTCCAGAGCTTTACATCAATGGGTACATCTTATTGATGGTAAAATTCTGCTGCTGGTGAAGTAGGGGATATTTGCATAAGCATCTTCTATCCCCATTATGAGATCCTCAGATCTGTGCAAAACCTGTAGAAGGACACCCAGGCAGATCCTTGGTTCATATCAGCTTATATGCAAATGAAGGGAACCTTGACAGGGCTAATATGCCATCATTAGTCTTGTGTGTTTGAGCTTGTTTGTATGTTACAGCTTTTAGGAGTCCAGAAATTTGTGCCACTTATTTTGTTTGTTTTAGAACTTAATAGTGCTGCACCCAACCACAACAACGTCAGGCACAGCCCTGAAATGAGCAGTCGAATTATATGTTTTTGGTCTGGACTGGAGATTTTTTTAAAAAACTAGCCCTAAGGAATAGAGACTAAAGGCAGAAAATCCTTCCCCACATGTGCTGCTCAAAGTGACTGCTGCACATGGCTTCATCATAATGTTAGTTGTGTATCCTTCCTCATACTGGCACAAGAGGTTATAAAGAAGACTTGGGATGGGAGGATCTAATGAACACATGTTTGCAAATGTTTTTAAGCATCAAAAATATGAGGTCTTTCCCTTAAACTTATCAAAATGCAGTGGGAATTAAGTCACACAGAGAGACCAGAAAATCCTCTGTAACATGAAGTACCCTGTGATTTTTTCCTCGAACATCTGTGAGTAACTTAAGCATCATGGATAGGAAGGGGGCTGAGTTAGTGTGAGCTAGCTCACAGTTTTTTAGCCTCTGGCTCACTCATTTTTGTCTTAGCTCAGGAAGGATGGATCCAGAGCAAACTAATTTATGAAGTAGCCAAATCACTCCCTCACAACTTTAATGCCAGTAGCTCACATTTTTGCTCACAAGACTCCACAGCTTAGAGGGAGTAGTGGAAGGGGGCTCTGAAAAGAGAAGCATCTTGTTTAGGCCTTCATTCAGTAAGGCACAAATACATGTGGGGAAATTATGTTAGGTTGCTTGCATATTTTTAAGTTAATGGGGAATTATTAAAAAAATAGAACATGCTTACATACTCTTCTTATTTTTTAGTCATCAATTTATCTTGTTTTTTGCTGAATATACTAAGAACTCAAGTTTCAATCAACCCTGTTTTCCAAAAAGTATTCTTGGAAAAGTTGCCAGTATTTTTAAAAAAGAAAACTGGTCTCACATCTGAAGAATGATCAGTACACTCTTCCCATAACAATGATGCAGCTTTCAGTCACATTCACATGTGTGCTCTTATTACATTTTGTTGGTGCTTTCCAGATGTATGATTAGCTCTCCTCTTGGGTTTCAGGGTGGATCACTAGGCTGTTGGCTGTGTTTTCTAAACTGTAGTTTAGGTTTGCCACAAGTTCCTTATTTCAAGTATTAGTTCCTTGTTGATATATTTCAGAAATACTCATGAAAAATACTCATGGCAAAAAAACCCCTTGAATATACCCCAAATGCTATATTCTAATAAAGTGGTGGTAATGTTCTAAAACATGTAAGACTGCAATTTTCTGGTAGTCTCAGAATATGTTCCTTATTTTGGAAAGTTTCCAGGTAGTAACTGTACTACAGTCTCTAACCAGCACAATCTGTTCTTTGTTAATTCAAGGGGAGGTACTAGCTGTGTTTAGTCCGTGGTAGGAGAAAGGAGCATTCTGCTGAGAGATAGGCTCACTTCTGACATAATGCAAAACAGTGGTTTATTTTAGCGATGGTTCCTTTGTGCGACCAGGGTTTAGCTTGCCCACACAATCACTGGTCTTGGGCCCCGGTCACATGGCAAAGTTGCCGCGGGAGAGGCACGGATGGTGGGTGGATTATCCGGGCGCGATCACACCCCAACATCTGGGAAGTGGAGTGCACCGGTGGCTTACCGCCGACAATGCGCCTTAAAAAACGTTTGCCACGGGCTGCCTCCAGACACCCGTGGTGTGATCATGCCAGCACGCAGCATTCCCCTCCGGTCCGTCGTTTACTCGCCGGCGCTGAGGGAAGAACCCGTGGTGTGCTGCCGGAGCGTCTGATCATGTAATCGCGCATCAAACTGCACCGGGGCAATTAGCCATGCCTCCCCCCCGTGATATCCGGCCTGTGTGACCGGGGCCTTGGTTTGTCTTTTCTGATTTCAGCACTGTTCCCACTTTCCCCCTACCCTGCTGAAAGACCCAGCTGATTTTCCAGTCTGAATTGTGATGCCTGAATAAGGGCAAACCCTTGCAGCAGCATCAACTCCCTCACCATTGCAAGGTGGCACTGTGGGGGTAGGGAAGGTGAATGCTCCACCTCCTCATGAATTTGTGGCTAATCACGGTGAGTGGCTACAGATCCACACATCCTTTCTCAGACGCTCACTAAGGAAGCTGCTTGGCTTCCCACATTTCTTTAACATTAAACCCAAGGAAACCAATGCTCTGCTGCCAATTTAAAATATGGCATACACATAAACTCGCCTAAACCCTTAAGGGCAGGGATGCCAAACATAAGGCCCGGGGGCCAGATCCAGCCCATCGAAGGCTTTTATGCAGCCCACAAGCATCTGGTGTAAGGGAGAGGATGGGAGACTGCTCAGGGGGGAGTCGGCGGAGCCAACCCGATTGTGGCCTCAGCATGGCAGAACAACTTTGTCTGCAGCAGTCAGACAGTGTAGGAGCGTCTGCCCAGTGCTGCACCGCTGGCTGTCCAGTCTGCCCATGCAGTTTTTCCTTTGTACCTCCTTCCTGACACACGAGGGCTTGCAGTGAGGATACACCAACTCGGAACTTACCAGCTGTTGTCCTTACAGTTTATATCTCCTGTACCTGCCATTACGTTTTATGGCACCCATGGTTTGGCCCAACAAAGTGACATTTATGTCAGATCTGGCCCTCGTAGCAAATGAGTTTGATACCTCTGCTTAAAGGTCTGACAGTCATTCTACCAGCAACATTATTCCACCTTAACAACCTCCCCCCCCCCAAAAAAAAGGCCATCCCAAATGTCTTCTTCCAGCAGCTACTGCATACCAGCCCCTACTGGTGTTCTTTGTACTCAAGAGAGTCATGAATGGGGTGTTTGTTTTGCTGGGGAAAAGCTGTTCCCAGTGGTGGCCCAGGAGGTACAACACACACACAACTTAGTGCTCAATCACAGTTAACTGGTTTTTTTGGAGCTACCTGAGCAAAGTGATTCTGAGTTGGGGAAAAGATATCCAAAGGGTTCTAGATGCAAGTATAGAGGGACAACTAGCTGTCTCCAAGGGTACAGCATCAGGAAACCTGGAATGTGTGTGATGTGGCATAGCTGTGCCTCCACAACTGAACAAGATCTTTGGGTAACATTTGGGCCTTGTTTTCTGGATAGCCCCACAGCAGCACCAATTGTTGCTGAAATCATTGCTTGGGGGCACGTTTAGTGCCCGTGTGCTAAGCCAGTAATCTGGCCTCCACTGCTAATGGACTTTCCCATGGACATTATACCTTGGATAATCTACTGTAGCAGATGTTTTGGAGGTTGCAGATGCAATCTTGTGGATTGGTTAGCAGGATGCACAACATTTACATCTGTCTACTTTCCTGTTTCCTCCAAAATACATACCTAAGTTTTGGCAGCCAGTGTCCTTAACTATTGCAAGAGGGAAGGAACTGCCTTTCAAAGCACCCAGGTGTGGGTTTCTGAGTGAGGGTTTGTGCCAAAGGTGAAAAGGACACAGCCTCTTATATTGGCAAAAGGCTTACAGTTATGTCCCTTGTATATTAGTTTGTTGATATACCCTGTGATGCAGATGTCACTTTTGGCTTGCATCTGTTTTTCCTGCTGGGACTAGTTCCCTTGAGAGAGATATTTCTTGCACAGTAGGAAACCTTATTTTGAACATTTTAATTTTAAATGCTCCTTTTAAAAGAAGCCCTGTGGTTTCTAATAACCCTTTGGTACTTTGAGATGGAAAGTTGTTCCCTTATTAGGAATTTTCTTTCCTTTTGCTCTGCGTACACTGGTCTATTGTATGTGTTAGCATTGATATGGCTATACAAGTATCAAGTCCTTTGTTGAGGGAAACCAGACACCCCGACCCGAAAGCCCTATGTGAATTTCGCCAAAAATATAAGGGCAAAGGTGGGACATCTTTTGAACGTTACCACTTTTGGTCCTTTTAATACCCCTTCTTATCTATTCTTCCAGGTTGCAAAATAGTATAGCTTGCTTTTGAAATCTACAAGGATCAGAAATGCAGTGTGCAGGTTCTCCACTGGCTGGCACAAGGATTAAGTATCAATGCTTACCCTGTGGTGCCCGGGCACCATCCCCATGAAACAGAATCCTGAGGTTTTCAATCATTTCTATGCAAGTGATGAGTCTGAACTCTCTCTGAACTTGAAATGTATTGAAGTGACAAACAGTTCAGAGTTAGGGAGGAATTAAAGAAGAAGCACAACTACTGCAACACTTCCTGGTTCACCGTCTTTTATCACTGTGTCAGCAAGCCTGAGTGTCAGTAAGATCAAAGTTACAAACAGACTTTGATACTTTAAGAGTGAGAAAACAGGAAGCTCAAATGTGTGTTATTGCTCTTCCCAGGTCACAGCAGGTAAAAGCTGTCTCTCACCTCTACTGTTAATAATACCAGTTAAAATGTCATGCCTATTACAGTATTGTGTGAGGTGCTAACAATAAGAGTGTGTTAAAAATTATTCCTGACTGTGCAAGAGGAAACATCTGATAGGTGTCTGGGTTGTGTTTTGATACTCCTGATAGCATCAACTGAAGATGTTCTGGTAAACCACTGGGCAGTGAGATGGAACTGCCACTTTCTTTTCACCTAAACTAATCCTTGAGGATTAGCAGCTCACTAGTCACAGCGTGATCCTGTAATTTTCTCCTAACACCAGTAGTGTCTGATCATTCTCAGAGACCTCCAGTGTTTCTTGACAGATGTGATGAACAGTACTAGTAAATACAGTGTCCAAAAAAAGTGCCTGTCATTTCAGAGAAGGAAGTGAATAGTAGAAGACAGAGGAACAGGGGATTGTAAACTATGACAGATGATGCAGTTTGTTCAGTAAAGTCATATTAGTGTCCGGAGTAACCAAGGGCCAAACTACACATCATATTGAGGTTTCTTGACCAAATAGCCTTGCTGTGTTTTTTGGCAGCTGTTGTTGTTGGTGGGGGGATAAAAATTGGGGCCATGGCACTAGGGAATACAGTGTTTCACTTCTGGAAAAGAGCAAGTTATTTTATTTACTTGGGTATAAAACAAAAGACCACAGAATTTTAAAGTGAAGAATCTTCCTGACGTATTTGATCATAGAGCTGGAGAGTTAGAAGGGACTCCAGCTCCTCAGGTGAGGTCCTCCTTCTCCATCACTCAGCTCAAACAGTGCAATACTAACTTCTACAGAGCTCAATCAGAAAACCAGATTTGAGTAAGCAAGTCAAGCAAGCCCCAGACTTCACGGAGAGTTAAATGGAACTTTGAGCACAATGGAGCCTGAAAGAACTGGTTTTGTTTTTGCTTGTAGGAATACTTTGTCACAGAACATTCATTTCAGTATTATAAAGCATCATCAGCCCTGACCTGGATAGTCCAGGCTAGCTTAGTCCTGTCAGATATTGGAAGCTAAGCAGGGTTAGCCTTGGTCGGCATTTGTATGGGAGACCACCAAGGAATACATCTGAACCACTTCTGAATGTGTATTGCCCTGAAAACCCTACAGGGTCATGATAAGTTGGCTATGACTTAATGGTAAAACAAACAACATCTTAAGGTTTCGACTCCAATATGCAGTAAAGTAGAGCTAAAATTAAAATTTCTAAATACTGAGAATTTAACAATATTATTAACTTTACTATTCAAACCTTGAATGAGGAATTTTGAAATCAAAGTTAACATTTTCATTTTCTTTGTGGCATTTTTACTTCAGAATGCAAATGATTTAGACTTCCTGACATCTTTTGATGGTTTTGGTTTGTGCTGGAGATAGCAAGAAACATCCTTATTAGTTAATAATTTCTAGCTGAAGGCCAGCTGAAAAGCAATGGGAAGGAGTCTGAAAAAAACTTTCAGAGCTGTTCTAGAAATTGAAAAAGGTCAGTGCCACTCAAAACCTGAACTTCCAGGACTCAGCTGAAAACTGCCATTGGCTATTGTCTAAGGATATAGAGTGGTCCTGCCCCTCCTTCTCCCCCTCTCTAATGAAAACTTTTGCGCTGGAAAACAGTGTAAAACACCAGTTCAATTTTATACTGGGAATAAATATGATTACTGTGTTAGGTCTGTACCTTCTTGGTGCTACTCAATCAGTTAGAATTCCTATGACTGAGCTATTGGTTCCTAGTAACCAATCAGTACATCTTTCAGCTATTGCTCAAAATTCCTATGACTGAGCTATTGGTTCCTAGTAACCAATCAGTACATCTTTTAGCTATTGCTAAAAAATTAGGTGATCTGAAAGCTAAGTGACTGTTAGCAGCAGCTCTCTGACCACTTCAACAGAAGGGAAGTGGATTCTGTTCCCTTCTCCTAAGGCTCAGAGTCCTTACCCCCTTTATAAAAAATGGACAGAACTTGATTTTCACATTTGCTGAATGACATGAGAAGTTTCTGCCCTCTCTCCTTAACTGCTTGTGGAACCCTAATACCCTTGTGGATCCCTAGATTTCCCAGTACCCCAGCATAAGAAACACTGGTCATATTGTGAGTCCACAATGGATGACAATGAGGTCCAGCAGGGTCCCTCCCAAGAACACGTCGTAAGATATTGTGCAATATAGCAAAATCCAAGTAAGGAGCACAGGGATTTCTTAGCACACATGTTGGTGTGATATTTGAAGGCAGAAGGTTTGATAGCCATTTAATCATTGCTCAAGTTTCACTGGATGTGGAACATTCAACAAATATTTAAACATGCAGAGAATACTGGAGAATATTTAAGATCAAAATTCACAAAGGAAAATTATGAGGAGAAAGGTCAGGATTGATTTCATTGAAAGCAATTCAGGAACTGGTATAGAAAACTGAAACAAAGAACACTGCACAAACAAGATGACACAGATTTGTGTGACTGACCATTAATCCATATAAGTGAGTTGTAGATTGACAATTTAGTTAGGAAAATGGTAAATATAGCCGCTTGAATGGCCAAAAGACTCTTGCTAGTTAATAATTGACTGCATAATTTTACCTTATTAAATAAAAGATTCCGAGGATGATTAATTTATGCTGTGTTAGATTCCTGATGTGCCTTCTTGCTTGTAAGAAGGATTTTGTTCTGGAGGTCATGCCAGAGATATCTGAAATTGCATCCTGAACAAAAAAGGGAAATAGTGTTTCTCTGAAATCATGTCAGATCTTTCCTTCTCTACTATTGTTAGCACAGAAAATCATTACAGCAGAAATGGCTATGTAGTACATGTATGGTACTATTAATCTAGATTATCCAGATGGCCAGACAAATACAAGAATTCCACGAAAAAAACAGACTGGCTAGATGAGAGGGCTATGTTTACACTGAATTTGGTATGCCAACCCAGCTTTGTGTTTATGGGCAATTCTCATTAGAAATGGAGAAGAGGCTATCCTTGGATAATGGTCTGTATTGGATAATGTTGGGTTGCTTCCTCCCTTTTTCATATCAGGGCTTTTTCTCTTTAGTAACAGGTGACACTTTTTCATCATGAAAAAAAAAGCACTGAATTTCTGCTTGCTGTGGAACTCAGTAGAAAGAACATCTACGTGGTACATAGAAATTTCCAGGTTAAATCCATGGCCTCCCCAGCTACAGACATATTGAGTGTCATAACCATAGAGGTAGGAAGGGCCTCTCTGCCAAGCTGTGGCTAATGCCGTGGAAAATCAGCATGAGGTTAGATGGACCAATTGAAGGCAGGTGTGCAATACATCATTAGTTTGCCCTTGGGTATGCAGGCTTGATAGGCCTGAGCTACATACGGTAATTGTCATTCCTGAGTAGAATATGTGCAGGATGAAAGATGTCCTGACCACAGGATGAGATGGCAAATATCAGTACTTTCTAGGGCAACCTTGAATGTTTCATAACCTGAAGGGTGTTTTTTCTCTTATTTCTATTCAGAAATGCCAGTTCCCAAGTAGTTTGTGTATGTTAAAGAAGCAAATGAAATCATGTTGCATTTACCTGATTGACACAAGTTTTTGTTTCCTAGAGATGTGTACTTTTTTGTTTTTTTTTAAGAGAGTTGTATGCGTCTCCATTAATTCAAGGGGAAATGGAAGATGAATAATTTTTTATGGAAACTGAATAAAAGAATGAATTGCCTTAGTTAAAAACAAGGTTAGTTAGGTAAGTTTTTAAGCCTAGTAGGAAGCAATTTCTTCTATGTGTTCTGTGGCTTTTTCAGGCACAGACAGGGTACTGGTCCTTACTGACAATGGTGCCTCTTTGGTCAGAAAAGAGAAGGGGTTAAATATTTCATTAACTGAAAACAATGGTGCTGTTCTGGCTTAATCCCCTGCTCAGAAATGTGCATTAGGATGACTGACCCAGGCAACCAGCAAAACCTCCTCCCGCTGCCGAGTTTGCATCTGTGGCAATGATGAAAGCAACTAGGTCACTGATTTCTAGAAACGGCAGCATAACGGCCAGAAAGGGGGAAAGGATGCTCCCAAAATAACCCACCAATTTGTAGCAGTGTTATTTCAGCATTGTTCTTTTCTGTGTTCCCACCTGGACAAGATATATCAGCTGCTTTTGGCAAATACGTGTAGAAAAAGAGTCCTATTTCATTATATTCGCCCTTCCACCCTCAAGTTCCCTCCTCTGTGCCTCCCCCCACGGATGGTGCAGAGCCCAACAGCTGTTTTACTGTCAGTCAGGATTTAAATAGTTTTACATAATCTGGAACAGAGGACAGAGACGAATCTGAGCATTTTGCTTGTCAAGTGGCAGGTGGGGGGGTTTATATTTTGAGAGTAGCCAAAACATTGTCTCAGATCCCACAGGGATTTTATTTTACTGTCCATTATTTTTTTTATATGTTCCCCAAAACAACACAAGACAAAACTCAAACCACAAAGATTACAAAGGCAGAGGGAGGGCTACAAGTGGAAGCTCAGAGGAGCAAAGACAGAAAGCAAGAGAAGGCATTGATTCAATTGCAGAAGCTGCACCAGTTGACTGAAGGACTGTACACCCTTGTCATAAGGACTCTCCCAAAATTATAAGTAGGACATTAGGAACAAGGGGGATGGTCTTCTTCTTTATTCTTCATAACACACACTTTCCCTGCTGACTTCCCAATACAGAAAACTCTTCTAATTAACATGAGATTCTATTGCATGCCCCCCATCTTCTCTGAACAAAAGTTAGGGATGTATGGATATGCCCTCAGTTTCTTTTCACAGGGTACTGTTGTGCGAGCCTTTTTGTTTCTGTTTCTGATTCATGTGTGTCATTTATGGCATTCTTACACCACTTTACACATTATACACCATGTAGACAACATACATTTACACAGGGCTCTTTTTGTAGAAAAAGCCCAGCAGAAACTCATTAGCATAATAGGCCACACCCAACAGCAGAAACTCATTAGCATATTAGGCCACACACCCATGTTACCAGAAGTGTGGTCATCCAGCCACACCCACCTTTTGCTGTTTCATTCTAACCTGAGAGAGGGAGGGAGGGAGGTGAAAACGCCAGGTCTATAAATAATAAGACCATGGTTCTGCGAGACTTTATGTTGGAGCAGAAGGTAGACCTGGCATGTGTGACTGAGACCTGGGTGCGTGAGGGAGAGACAGTATCTCTCTCCCAAACAGCACCACCCGGATACTCGGTCCTCCACCAATCGCAGACTAGGGGGCAGGGGGGCAGTGGCTGTATTCATTCAGGAGGCTTACTCCTTCAGGGCGCTCCCGCCACCAAGGATCATGGGCATTGAGTGTGCTGGCATGGTATGGGAGGCCGGGGAGAGTCTGGCGATTTGGCTGGTGTACCGTCCGCCTAATGCATCGACCGATAGCCTGCCGTCCCTGTTGGAGGCCATATCAGGCTGGCCGTTGGAACACCCTAGACTGATAGTCCTGGGTGATTTCAATGTCCATGCTGAGGACGGGGCCTCCACCTGGGCAACGGACCTGGTGTTGTCCATGGCAATACATAACGACCCCCACTCACTAAGCTGGGCACATGCTCGATTTGATCTTTGCGGCGGGGGTTACAGTGGACCGGGTTACTGCTTTTGCAGTCCCATGGTCGGACCACCATGCCTTGAGGGCCCATTTCAATGTTCCATCCCGATCCTGTTTAGGCGGCGAGCATATTTTAGCTTGCCCGCGGAGCCAGATGGACCCAATGTAGCTCTAGATGGCCCTGTGGGAGCTGAAGCCCCCTGGAAGCTCGTTTGTGGAGGACTGGCAGAGCTGGATGTCTTCAACCATCAACGAGATAGCTCCTCGGCACCCTCTGCGCCCCCACACTAGGCTGGTTTACCCAGGAGTTGCGGCTTATGAAGCGGGAGCTGAGACGGCTAGAGAGACGGTGGTGCCGTGCTTGAGATGAAATGACAAGAGCATCTTATAGGACGTTTATGAGATCCTATGAGATGGCAGTCAAAGCTGCAAAGAGGGAGTTCTATGCAACTACGATTGTGTCCACTAGCTCACGGCCAGCCCAATTGTTTAGAAGGATTCGGTCCATAACAACTCTGCCTCAGGGCAGACCAAACGGACCAGAGCGGGTTCTGCAGCAAGCCGGGAGGCCGTGCAGGGAAGGGCATTCCACAACAACAATGTGGAATTCATGGCCAACTGCCTCAACTTGGCAGGCTGAAGTACACAAAGGAAGGTATCACATGCCAGCCTCAGTACCTAGCAAGCTGATATAGAACAAGTGATAGTTTAGCCACACTTTATGTGGGGTTGGTTCTGTTTTCTTCTCTTCTCTTTGTTCTTAAAATTAGACCTTCTACGTGCCATCTGTCTGTGATTTGGAAGGATTGCAATTAAAAAGATTGGCCTGCCACTGCCTATCTTTGTTGGTTCTTATTGTGACCAAAGAAATAAAAGTTCCAGAAAGTTCAGAAGTATCTTTTTCACAGTTCATCTTTCCTAACTGGTTTTCAACCTGTTGGCAGCTTGGAGTCTTATATAGTTTTATATGCAAATAGAAAAACAAAAGCCTTATAGATAGGCAGATAAGCTGATAGACAATAACAGTGTCATCCTAAGCACATCACACCCTCAGTTTGTTAAAAACAGCTGGGTCCATTTATGCAAGGGGGAACCTGCAAGGATTTGCAGGGGGCTCCTCACTGTGTTCTGTATCCCCTCAGCACTGTGTTCTGTATCCCCTCATTTCCTCATCCTAGCAACTCTTATATCCCCACCCTTCCCTGCTTTCTTCTCTCCTTTACACCTGCCCATTAGTATAACTTTTATCTGCCCCCCATCTTATTTATTTTTTTCATTTATATCCTGCCTTTCTCCACAATGGGGACCCAGTGCAACTTACATCATTCTCTTCTCCATTTTATCCTCACAACAACCCTGTGGCGTAGTTTAGTCTGAGAATATGTAATTGGCTGAAGGTCATCCAGTGAATTTCCACAGCTGAATGGGATTTGAGGTCTCAGTCTGAAACTCTGACCATTGTACCACACTGGCTTTCATGTAGTGACCGCTGTTGAACAGTAGCAAGCCGGTGCACCTGAGCGAGTTATGCAAATCATGTGGTATCAAGCTGCCCAGTGGCTGATCCAGGCCTGGCACAATGAATCCTCCCTCAAAGGCCAAAACAGACCCAGAAAGGGCCCTGTCTCCCCCTGCCTTTTACTAACAGAAACCAAGTCTAGAATGTTGGCCAAACTGTTGTGGTAGCCTAGCAACAGCTACGGAGGGCATTTGTTTTTTAAAGACACAGACACTTCTTTTATTGTTTGTTTGTTTTTTGTCCATTCAATGTGTGTGTGTTTAGATTTTAGATTTTTTTTTTGCAAACTGGAGACATTGTTCAGGTTTGCTGAAAGATCTGTCTTATCTGTTCACTGCTCCACTGATTTAGGTATCCTCAGACAGGGCCACAGTTTGTTATGAGAATATATGATGATGTAAAAAAAAATTAAAGACCATGAATTTGTATCAGAATTCTTGTTTATTTTACTAAACAGGAGTGGCTGCGTTGTAGTCCGTGAGATCAGTTGCGATAGCAATAGGGAAGAACAGGAACTTCCTGGAAAACTGGACAGCATAGAAGATGGGGATATTTTAAGCCAGGGATCACTTGACAATATGCACTCTCTGGGGGAATCAATTATAACCCATCCTGGGATCTACCAGTAGGTCACACTCTATTTTCTGGTTTATCTAGCATAAGAGTCATATGTACAGGATTCCACCTCGATTTGGTAGCCTTTCTGCAAATTGGACCACTGAATGTGTGGATGTTTGTGGCAAGCCCAGTGGATGTGCCATTGGGGCGTCTGAGTTCATTTCAACATGGATAAATGGCTAAATAGGGTTTCAGAATAAAGTCTTAATTTCAGCTGCTCTTTAGTTTGGAAAGTAGGATATTCCCGCAATGTATAGTATCTATTTTCCAGCTTCTGTTTGCATTTCCCCCAGCTATCAATACCTGAACATGAATTAGAATCTATTGTCCTATCAGTCATTCCCATATCAGGAAATAAAATAACATATTGCACAGCTTGCTGCATGTCTTGGAGTCTTAACTGTGACCAACAAGCAGTTTTAAGGAGTGCCACTTTAAGGATAGCATGAAAAATATTGGGCCAGACTTCCCAATTTTCCAAAGAATATGGACAGCAAATCCACCACCATTCCCTCCATATATGTTTCTTGGTTCTAGTTTGGCAACTGGGGAGGGGATGGCTGATACTTGTCAGGGGGCCAGATTGAGCCCTGAGTCCCCCTGCTGCTAACAGTTCTTGAATAACAGAGGAACCAGTGCCACTACTTCATTAGCTGGTATTGGATGTGGGAATATATGTATCTAGCAACAGGAGACAGATGATCAGCCACGGCATTTCTCTTTCTGTATATTAAGCCTTGAGGAGAATTCTAATGCAGTAATATTAACAATACTTATAAAATCTGAGATTTAAAGTAATGACAGCAAAATTCTTCTACTTGCTTAACTGAAAAGCCTTGCAGTTTGTGTTCCCTCTTTCATCAGTCTTTGGAAGATATGCTTATATGTCAGAGTTAATGAAACTTGACTCCATTAGGACTGCACTTCATTCCTCCTCTTTCAATATGTCCAACCAGTGAAAGCCAGAATTAAACTGGATAATGCCTACTCTGAAGTCAAACATACATAAAACAAACCTTCATTCAAAGGAACGGGTGCAAAATGTTATTGAATTCACAGGACTAGATAGCAGAAACCCTTAAGAGCACACCTTAAGTTGTAAGTTCTCTTTTAAGAGAAATGCAGTTCATAATGCCCTCTTGCTTGCTGTAGAATGCTTTAAAATTCAAATTTACAGTTAGAAGGGCATGTCTTTTTCATATTGGAAGCTATTTTGTTTCTGGTACATAACTGAGAGTTTGAAAAGAAAAGATAATGGGTAACTTCTAAAATAACAAACCTAAATTACTGTACATTTTCTTCAGTATCTCAAAGTGGGAGCCTGTCAATCATTGATTCCTGCAGGTGGGAATATGATTGCTAAAAACCCCTTAAACCAGCAGAACAAAACATGACATGGAAATAGTGGATTTATGTTGCTGTAGAATTACACTGTGCTGGAGTTTCACATTATACCTGCACTGCAAGGACTAACCATGAGCTGTGGGTGTGACGAGGGAGAACGGTACATTGGACCTACCTGAAGGTTCTTTCTCTTCAGTGGGGGAGAAGTCATCCAGGAACTGGTTAGGTCATGCCCCTGCTTTGTCAGACAGGCTATGCAAATTTCTTTTGTTGCATGGCTCCTATTGGAGTGGCCTAGGCTGACCTCTCCAGTCATGTCCAAGCCCTGCCCGTGGATTGCTCATTGTATGCTTTCGTTTAAGTCCATGGTATCTGTAAGTCGTGCTGTTATCCTGATTTTCGCCACCCTGGCCTTCTTCTTGTAGCCTGTTCGGGTGGGATGTGGATGACTTCTCCCCTACTGAAGAGAAAGAACCTTCAGGTAGGTCCAATGTACCATTCTCCTTCAGTGGGGGGAAGTCATCCAGGAACTGGTTAGCTGTACCCAAGCTGTTCTTCTGGGGAGGGTGATTGATCTTACATTGTGGTTTTACAGCATCACTTTTTTTTGTTGTAAATTATGTCTGCACCACCTGCTGTAAGACTCTTCTGCCAAATGCCACCTCCGCCGAGGCCGCTTGGTCCATTCTATAGTGTCTCACAAATGTGGGGAAAGACTTCCATGTTGCTGCTCTGCAAATCTTCTCGACAGTGGCTCGCATGGAAAAGGCCGCTGTCGTTGCTGCTGCCTTCGTGGACTGCGCCGTCAGGTGGGCTGGGGGTGTGATTCCCTGCACCTTGTAGGTTTTGGTAATACATTGTCTGATCCAGTAGGCCAGTGTGGCCTTGGAGACCTTTTTGCCTTGATTGGGGGGCCCATATGCCATGAACAATGCGTCTGACTGTCGAAAGTCAGCTGTCCTTTTGAGATATATACGTAGAGCCCTATGTACGTTGAGCTTGTGCCAGGCCCTCTGTTTAGGATGCGTCGGCCGTGGGCAGAATGAAGGTAACGTAATAGGCTGGTTGAGGTGGAAGGCCGAATTTACCTTGGGAATGAAGGATGAGTCTATCCGCAAGGAGACGGAGTCTTTCTGGAAGATGCAAAGCTCCTTCCTTGCCAATAATGCAGCCAGTTCGGAGATCCTTCTGGCCGTAGTTACCGCGATGAGAAAGGCGACCTTCCATGACAGAATGCCCATGGGTTCGAATGGCGGCTTTGACAAGGCACGTAAAACTCTGTGGAGACTCCACGTCGGGAACCTGTGCTGGACTGGAGGAGCCAGCTGGATCTCTCCCTTCAAAAACGTCTTATGTTAGCCTAACTGCTTTATATACAGCAGAGGCGTTATGAAATATTAATTTCGGTGGTGCTGACCAATGTATACAGGATGCGAACTACCCTCAGAGGAAGTCCGGTTACAAATGGAGATGAGGCTAATATATGATGAAAGCAATTGGTTCCTTTTATTTCCTAAATCTAATTCACATACATACGAAAAACAGATTCTCACACACACGCATACAAGATCCTCAGTATTACAGAAATAGCAAATAGTTACTTTTACACTAAATGTATGGGGAAGGGAGTAGCAAATACTTATCTGATCAGAGGCTTGATCTTCCTAACAAAGAATAGGTGAAATAAACAGGATAACTATAAGTACTCTACTGCACACAGTTGGAACCAGCCAAACACAAGTGGTCAGAGAGGAAACAAAGGATTACAATAGCAGCAAGACTGTAAATTACTAGTTAAGGGAAGAAGATGGCTAGCGGGGTTCAAACTGTTGAACCTCACTTTATATAGGGGATCCTTGGGGGGTGGCATCTGTGCCCTCCTTCAGGTTCCACCTACCTGGATAGTCCGTCCCAGGACTCTATACTATTGGTTCTATAGACTGACGTATCTTACCTAGAGGGAGTGGGCAATGTTGAAATCTAAACCTTTAACTCAGGGGATGCATCTGGTCAAGGTGTGAAGATGGTACCAAGGCAACCTTTGATGTGTAGAGCGATGATCTAGCTCTGTCCCAAGCCATAAAAGTAGTCCTCAACAGGAAACTGTCCTTTTTGATGCAAACCAGTTAGCAAGGTTACGTTTGACCAAACGTTCACCAATGGTGGTTACATCCATGCAAGTTGTTGTTTTGTACTGCTAGCAATGGCGATGCAGCTTCTTCCTCAGGCTGAGCTGTGTCTGAGTGTCAAACTCCATTTGCATAAACAGCAGGCTAGGAGCCTTTCAGGTCACAGCATTTCAATGCAAGCAGCTTTCTCCCAACCCATAGGGATTCACAACCACCGTCCAGGTGTGTGCATGTATGTCAGCAACCACAAACATACATATATATAAAACAGAAATAGTGCATCGGCCAACACTTAACATACCGGCTCGTAGACACCTTCCTCTGTGCCTCGTGTCCTAGACATGATTGTATGGCCGCTACTTGTCGCTTCAGTGTGTTTGGCCGGAGTCCTTTTCGCCATTCTTCGGATAGAAACAGAATGACTTCCCTGTCCATGGCCAGCAGAGGGTGTATCCCCCGTGCAGAGGCCCAGCTTATGAATGTCCTCCATGTATGACTGTAGATGCGCTGGGTGGAAGGCCTTCTCGCCTGTAGCATGACCTCGATCACCTCCCATGGAAATCCTTTTCCCTCTAGTCGTGCATGTTCAATTTCCATGCAGTCAGCTGAAGCCATGTCGGGTCCGGGTGGAGAATGGGCCCTTGCTGCAGTAGATCCGGCCTCTGAGGCAGTGTCCACGGTCTCTCGGAAGCCAGTTGAACCAGATCCAAGAACCATGGCTGTCTTGGCCAGTGAGGTGCCATGAACACTACTGTGGCCCTCTCCCATCTGATTCGGTTGAGTGTTGCCACCTATCAGAGCTGTAGGTGGGAAGGCTTACAGGAGACTGTTTGGCCAGGGGTGGGATAATGCATCGACTCCTTCCGCTGCTGATTCCTGATACCTGGATAGGTAACGCTCCACTTGGTGGTTCTGTGAACTCGCAAGGTGTCACAGCTCCTGCTGATTATGAGCAAGCAGCTCCTGCTGAGTGCGAACAAGCAACCCCAGCAGAGGATCTAAGTGCTGCTGGGGATGAGCTCTCAATGCTGGAAAGTCCTGCACCTGACAGGGCTGAGATTCTAGAGGTGAAGAAATCCGCTTCGGGCAAGCCCAAAACCCTTGGGCGCAACAACGCTTACAAGACCTCCAGAATGGGATAACAGGAGACCTCACAACTTGCAACGGCCTCTTGTTCCACCAAGACTGCCTCTATGTACCCCCGGGCCCTCTCCGAACCAAGATCCTGCATCTTACTCATGACTCGCTTCCCGCTGGACATTTTGGTCATCATAAGTCGACCCATCTTCTCACCCAGGAATTCTGGTGGCCCTGGGTACGTGCTGATGTAGCTCGTTACATTAGTTCTTGCAAGGTATGTCGATGTGCCAAAACATCCCTGCCACGCTTCCCGGCCTATTACTTCCATTACCCATGCCTTCTGGACCATGGGACACCATCTCAATGGATTTCATTGTTGATCTTTCGCGTTCCAACGGTCACACTTGTATATTCGTCATAGTGGACTTATTCACGAAAATGGCTCATGTTGTCCCCTGTGTTAAAATCCCCACTGCTACGGAAACCGCACAACTGTATATCTGGCACATCTTCCAGCTACATGGTCTTCCCAACCACATAATCTTCAATCACGGTCTTCAATTTTCCTCCCGTTTCTGGCAAACGATGCACTCAAGACATGGCACTCAGGTTCACTTGTCCTCCACCTACCATCCACAGATGGATGGACAGACAGAACGCACCAACGCTACCCTGGAACAATACCTTTGTTGCTACTCCTGCTATCAGCAGGATAATTGGTCCATGTTATTGCCCTTGGCGGAATTCACCTACAACAATTCCATCCACTCTTCGATAAAAATGACTCCTTTTGCTGCAAACTATGGCTACCACCCTCGGTTCTTCCCCGACGTCCACCCACCCACCAATGTCCCTGCAGCAGAGGTACACCTGCAGGAATTGCAGGCCCTTCAAGCCCTACTCCGAGAGCAGCTCCAGCAAGCCAAAGATTCGTACAAAGTAGCCGCCGATCAGAAATGGCAAGAGGGTCTTCCTCTACACGTAGGGGATCGGGTCTGGCTCTCTACTCGATATCTGTGACGTCCAGGTCAGTCTCACAAGTTGGACACCTGCTTCATCGGTCCATACGAGATCACCGACTAGCTCAACCCTGTTTCTTTCCGCTTGTGACTTCCTGACAATCTTCACATCCACCCTGTGTTCCACTGTTCGTTATTAGTTTCGTCAACCCCTCTGAGTCCTGATCGCCCTACACCACCAGCACCACCACCGCCTGTCCTTGTAGATGCCGAGGAAGAATATGAGGCGCACCAGATCCTCGATTCTCATCTTCAGCATGGCTCTCTCCAGTACCTGGTGGATTGGAAAGGGTACGGTCCCGATGACCGCTCTTGGGAACCCACCGACAACCTCCACGCCCCTGACTTAGTTCAGCAGTACCATATTGCCTACCCGGATAAACCCAGCCCATCGGTTGAGGGGGGCCCTGGGGGGGATAGTGTCATGGCTCCTCCTGATTATGAGCAAGCGGCTACCACTGAGTGTGAACAAGCGGCTCCAGCAGAGGATCTAAGTGCTGCTGGGGATGAGCTCTCAATGCCAGAAACTCCCGCACCAGACAGGGCTGAGATTCCAGAGGCTACCCCAACAACAGCTGAGGCAGAAGCATGCCCAGACAGTTCTCCTCCTGATTCACCCCCACAAGTATCCCGCTTGAGAGAACAGCACCGACGGGATATGGCAACCCGGCAGTGAGATGCACGCATGCGTGGCAGCCACTCATTCAGCCCCGAGTATTAGCAGGAGTCGAGACTCGCTTGGGGCGCACTAATTGCTAGCAGGCTTATGGGCTATTTAACTCACGCTGACAAATCGTGCCAGCAACTAGTCTCTTCAGATGAAGTTCTGCACCTCCTCGCTCGTGATTCTGACTCCTGGTTCCTGTCTGGATTTCCTCAGCTCCTTGAACTCGGCTCGAACGACTATGCTTCGACTCTGCACCCCCAACTCTTGACTCTCTGGCTCTTGACTCTTTTGGACTCTGGTTTCCTGACAACTCTAATGGTTTGTGCTTTGAACTTGGTTTCCCAGTTGGTTTACTTGCCTGGCTCTTGACTTTGGACTGTATCTTGACCACACCGCTCTTGCTTTGTGTATGGGACTTGTTTTCCGGCTAACTGGTGTGATTGGCTCTTGACCTTGGACTGTATCCTGACTGCCTCGCCCTGCCTAGCCCCGCATCGTGACACAAGGATGTCCATCCACGGAATTCCGAACCTTCGCATGAGCTGGGCGAAGACTTCCTGGTTCAACGCCCATTCGCCCGGGTCCAGTTCCTCTCTGCTTAGCCAGTCTGACTGGAAGTTGGAAAGACCTTTCAAGTGTTCTGCCTTGAGGCTTATGGTGTGTTCTTCTGCCCATCGTAGTAGGGTTCAGGCTTCTTCAAAGAGTGATCTCGACAGGGTGCCTCCCTGCTGGTTGATGTGCGCCTTGGTGGACATGTTGTCGGTGCGCACTAGTACGTGCTGGTTCTGTATGTGGTGCTGAAATGCCCTCAGTGCTAGTGTGCCTGCCCGAGGTTCCAGCCAGTTGATGCTGTGGGACGCGTGTTCCGGGGACCACCAGCCCTGTGTGACTAGGTGATAGCAGTGTGCACCCCAGCCTCTTTTGCTCGCATCTGTGGTTATCACAAGTTGCTGAGGGGCCTGTTGCTCCTGTCTTCTTGTTGTCACAGGCACAGGGAACCTACCCCCCCACACACATACACATACACACACACACACACAGAGAGAGAGAGAGAGATATTTGCAACATTGTTTCTACACATTATTTTCTGAATCCATTCTACAGCTACTTAAGGGAGGGATTGGAAGCCCCATTACACAATAAAGTGGTACATGCAGCAGGCAAAAACTGACATGTCCAGTACTACAAACAGCAATGAATCATGATTGGTTGATAGCCAAGATATACCAGCACTAGGTAAAAAGTTGACAATCCCCCCCCCCCATTCTCGTGTTTATGTTATCTGACAAGGAAGAAAAATAGTTTCTTTGCTGGACCTGATCATGTAAACTCAAGTTACAGTTTGGTTGGCCATACACAACATCAGTGTAAACAAGGGCAAAATTAAGATTAGGAAACTTGAGTTGAGAACAGAACATACCCACTTAAGACAGGAACGTTCATAGGAAAAACAGGATGCTGGCAGTTTTAATTATTTTCTGTGTTGAAATGCTGCAATAACCAGTGGGTTATTTTCTGAAAAAAATGTAATGGCAGCAAAAAAGGGCATAAATTAAAGATGAAAATGAGGAAGGCATCTAAAACTCACAAAACCACAATGTTATGTACAATGACCATACGTAAGAGAGGAAATATTTAATAAAATTATATTAAAATCAACCTATGTAATTAAAAATGAAGATTTAGATAATTACATTTATATGCACATTTTTGTCTGTCTTCTCATGGCAATCAACTCACAATATTATGCATTTTAAGCCATGTTTTTGGACATAACTGCAGAAAAGAATAAAGAACTGGTTCTCAAGAAAACCTCAAGACCAACAACAAAAGGGCCCTAAATGGATAGCAATTATATAGTGTATTATTGGAAAGCATCATAATACAAAATTGTACAATATATGATAGCATAGATCCATATATGAAATCAAAAAATAATCAAAGTACAATTGTCACATCTTCAGCTGATGTACTAATAAATGCATGGATGAAAATAGTTAAAGTAGCCATAACAGTCCACAGGAAAGTATACAAATTTCCTGGATTCAAAAAAACTTGGTTCCATGTTAAATCTCTGCCATCTCTGTAAAGGGTTTTAGGCTAGTGCTTTATACGTTGACTGGCAGAGGGTGTTTCAGGCCTCGGGCAGATGACTTTCGCATGCCAAATAGGTGCTCTTCCACTGGACTATGGGCACTTCCCTTTATTCAGATTCAATATTCTTAAAATCTAGCTGATCCCATTGCCTTTTAGTGGAATCCTTACATAAAAGCATTGTGCACAATGCGAAGGGATGAGTGGAGTCACAACAGTACAATCAATCCCCTCACTTGGAGTCAGAAACCAGTCTTGTTTCTCTTCCAGTGTCTCTGGGGAGGCTACAAGTCCTTAAGCCAATGGACTGTATGAGATTTTCTCATGTGGCAAACACGTTTTATTTCCCTTGTGTTTTCTTTCTGCAGAGCTTGCAAATAGTGTGCCCATCCATTGCTTGCTGGTGCAAGATTTATGCTCCCATCTTGGTTGGCACCAAGGTTTTTACTAAAAGAAAACATTTCTTTCAACACTCTGCTTTCCCGTTCTGTACTTTGCCTAGTCCACAGGGCCAACCTGACCTTGCATGGAGGATTTCTAAGGCATTTTTACCCCCAATTGCTACACAATTGAAAGAACCATTTATTTAATATTTTGTGACCGTCATGGCTTTATTTGATGTGTAAAATGGGAATATGAAGAGTGTTTGTTTAGCTGTGATAAAATGCTAGACTGTTGGACTTTGCTTAAAGCAAACTGGGTTTAGCCAATGACCACCTGTCAGAATGCCCTGATGGGCCACCACCTCATAATGCTGGCAAGCCCATATTTACAAATATCACTTATTTGCTTCAACTCTGACCTGATGCTCTGGTTGGAAGATGGAAGGGTGGGTCCAATCTGTATGTTTGGCTTGGCTGGACTCCCACAGACTTTAGCACTGGTAATTAGGAAGTCTAACAGAAATAGATGTGGATAAAAATAAAAAGTTATGTCTACTAATGGTTGACTGTTAACCATTAAGTGAGTCTGAATACAAATATGCAACACCTTTATTCTTCCATCCCTTCATTTTAACGGCCTTAAAACTCAGTGCTAGCTGCCTAGAAGAGACAAGGGTCAATGTAACCACATCTGTAACAGGCAATCTATGACTGTTTCTGATACTGTCTCAGTCCTGTCCCAGAATGAGATGTACCATAACAAAGTGTACCTATTTGGAGAGTAACACAATATGGACAACTTAAGCCCTGTATATACAACATAAACATGTACAGGAAACATGTTTAGATAGAGGGAAATGATTGTGCCTCCTGTCCGTGCCCTTCACTTTAACTCATCTACCACCTCACCACCAAGAAGTCTGGAAAAGTTGTGGTGTTCCTGACTACATGTGCAAAGTACTCGTAAACGGGGAGTGATTCAGCAAAGAGTACTTTATTAGTGAGGAACAAGACCAGGAACCCCGGCATGCAGGCCGGTATATATGCTCAGAAACCCACCACCAAAACACATCCCCTAGTGACCCTATAGGTTATTTACAGTGGCCGAGAGTCCCATTGGCTCTCGGCCGCGGACCTGGCCCTCTGGTTGGTGCGGGCTAGGATCCGCTCCGCTATTGTTCTGCAGGAGCGAAGCTCTGGGCTTGTGCTAGACCTCATGGCCCAACGGTCGCGCACGTGGCAATGGCGGATACATTACAACATGTGTGCAGTTTGTACATGCGTAAGTTCTGCACAATGATTAGGCTAAATGCACTTAAGGACCAGAATATCACTTCCCCCTCTGTGTTCATTCTCTGTACATTGTCATGTCGCAGATTTAGGGCTGTAGTTCTGATTTAACAGCACAGGGATGAATTTGTCAGGATCTGTTCAATGGACAACAGGCAAAGAAAAATTCCATGGGACTATGCCCTTTCAGAATGCAGGTGGGGGACTGCATGTTTTCGGTGGCGGAAAGTACCGTCAAGTCGCAACTGACTTAGGGTGACCTTGTGGAGTTTTCAAGGCAAGAGAGATTCGGAGGTGGTTTACCCTTCCTGGCCTCTGGGTAGCAACCCTGGACTTCCTTGGTGGTCTCCCATCCAAATACTAACCAGGGCTGACCCTGCTTAGGTTTTGAAAACTGATGAGATTGGTCTAGCCTGGGCCATCTAGGTCAGGACCATCCAGGTCCAGTCCTACATGTTTTTAAATACATCAAATCATTCTGCACATAGAAATCTGCTTTTTCTCAGAGGATAAAGAATAGCGTGGAAGCTTTCTCCCTGGTGTACAATGTGCAAATTTAGCATTATATTTATACAGGAGGGGGGGCTTTCCAGTGTGATTCCGAAGTGGTATATTCCAAAGACAATTGCACCAGGTGTTTTTATTCTAAATGCTTTAATGGGCTCCAAGGGATAATTCAGCATTTGGGTAGCAGATGTCTTTGCTGCATTTACACTAGTGTTCTGTATGAGGCGCATATAAAGAACAAAAGGGAGAAAATATATATATTGGAGGGCTATGGGTAGTAATGGCTCACTAGCACACATCCACAGCATGTCTCCAAGTGTATGGAGTTACTAATCACTCTTTCACTCTTCCTTCTTTTACTTCAGGGAAGATCTGTGTAAACATGGGTGTCTGACCTTGCCTGCCACCCCATGGGGTGCCGCTTTCCACTGTCATGCATCTTCTGTGATGGGATGCTCCAGAGGCCTCAGAATGGGAGGGGAGGGGGCTTGTTCACCCAGGTTCTCCCCCCCCCCCGCTGCAGCCATGGATTTCAGCTTACTTTTTAATCCCTGGCCTCTCCACTGGAGCCTCCTTTTATGCCTCCCTACAAATGTGAGCCTGCCCTGCTCCCTCTTAGGGGAGCTGACCCCTGCCAGTCAGGGCCCGGCCATCACCATTGGCACAGGCCCACTTCAGCATGCGGGGGAGTCCCACTCTCCTTGCCACTATCCCTCTATGTGGGGCATGCTGCCCTGGGCCCACCCACATCTCCCAGGGTGGGGTCGAATTGTACCCTCCCTGCCTCTGTAGGGGTCTGGCATGGCAGAGCAGAGTTCTCCATTTCCTGGGCTCCCTTGTGCTGCCCTTGGCTCCAGCCTCTGGGAGCCTGCTGTGGATGGCCTTGTCTTGGCTGGCTGCCTCACTGACCCCCTGCCCAAGGGCCTTCTGATGCTGGCTGGGACCATCTGGGGACATTCTGCTGGACTCTGCACTCCATCTCAAGCTGTGCCACTTGCCCACTTCCTCCATTGGCCTCTTGTCTCCTAGTACTGTCTGCACCACCAGCCTTACCCTTGGCTCCTGCTGCCCTTGGCTCCTGACTTGGTAAGTTGTCTCGGTCATGGGCCGAGACCTGGGCTGTAGGGGCAGTCAGCACAGCCAAGGTCTGGGCAGGGGGGGGGGTTTCCTGCCACGGCCCTGCCTCTGGACCTGGACAATGGGGAAAACACCCGATGCCAAGAAATGTGAATTGGTCTTAAGTGCAAGAGTGTTATTTATTATATGTGCAATAAAATGCATCCGGATTTTTTTTTAAAAAAGAATATTCAACATCACTCTAAGTGTGTATAGATGTTATTTCCTTGAATGGGATCTCTCTCTTTGTCTTAACCTGGGGGCTGCCCTCTGACCCTTCTTCTCTCTCTCCCTCTGTCCTCTCACTTCCTCTACATGGCCTTCCGTGGAGACACAAGTTTCTGCAGGTTTCTGTGTTATACTTCTGAGGATGCCAGTCACAGCTACTGGTGAAACGTCAGATCCTACAGTGCCAAGAAGACCACGGCCATACAACCTGGAAAATCTACAACAGCTAATAAAAAGTACTTTCCCTATCACAAATGGCCAGCTAGTCCAGCATCATGTGTGTTCAAGTAGATCCAGTTCATATTCAGGTTGCAGTCAAAGGAAGTTAAAGAAGCCTAATCTAAAGAGTCCTTTATGTTGTTGAAGGCTTTCACAGCTGGAGTTCATTAGCTGTTGTAGATTTTCCGGGTTGTGTGGCCGTAGACTTGGCATTGTAGGACCTGACGTTTCGCCAGTAGCTGTGACTGGCTTCCTCAGAGGTGTAAACACAGGAAGATGGAGTACTCTCTGGGTGCATTCAGACGCGGCCTTTCTGTCGGCAGAAACGCAATCAGACTCACCCTCCATCTTGCGAATGCCTCCGTTGGACGCCTGCTCACACGCTGCGGGCGTCGGCGGTTTTTTTTTTTAAGCAGTTTGAGCATGCGCACAGGCAGCCATGCAGAAAATGGCGATTTTTGCGCATGCTCAACCCCCCCCTTACATTTAAACTTTAAAGGTAAGCACTTACCTTTAAAGTTTAAACCCCAACCTGGCCTCCCTGTAGTCCCGGACTCCTCCGGGACGGTAAAGTAAGGGCTTTTTTTAAAAAAAATAAACAAACGCTCAGGGCGAAGGTTCGCCTGAGCACATATCGCTTAGTTTTTTTAAAAAAATGGCGGGGGAAAGACAGAAACCTCATCCGACGGAAGTGGCTAGGCACCGGTGGAGAGCGATCAGACGCCGGTTTGTATCGGAAGCCACCGTTGTACTCTGTTTACCACCACTTCGGACCTAGTGGCAGAGTACAACGGTGTAAAAGGATTTACAACGGTTAGGGACGGGAGGCAGATGTTCGCCGTGTGAACGCCCGTAAGTACACCGGTTGGAACCGGCACCCTAACCGTTGTAAATCCCCCGTCTGAACGCACCGAAGGTGTCAAGGTGAGAAGAAAAATGGTAGGCAGGTAATTTATACCTACTCCAGAAGGTGGGGTAGGGCTTGACACAGAGAGTACAATGCCAAGACTACGGCCACACAACCCGGAAAATCTACAACAGCTAATGAACTCCAGCTGTGAAAGCCTTCAACAACATAAAGGACTCTTTAGATTAGGCTTCTTTAACTTCCTTTGACTGCAACCTGAATGTGAACTGGATCTACTTGAATAAATGTAAGTTTACCTTTTTTTTGCCATATACTTCTTGGGAGATTTACTTACTGCACTCAGTATCATGCTTCTTTGACTGGGCAAACTCTGCTATATTAACAAAATATCCCAATACATGCCATAGGGAAAGGATGAGGAAAAGAAAATTTGAAGGAAGCGTATTATGATTTCAGGAATATAACCATATTTTTATTAACAGTTGTTAAAAGATTTAAAAATTAATTAAAATATGTATCTAGTGTGAATAAATATTTTAATATTTGCAACTACTAAATATGTGGTAAATATAATAATGCACATCTGCGTTAATGAAACTATGTTCTGTCTATAAAAAACGTTTTTTATCTTGATTGTGTCAATCATGTTTTAACTGTGACATTCTAATTTACAACAATGCATATAACATGGTATTCGTACTCTTTGCCCCAACTGATTACCTCTTTTCTTATTCAGAAACTGTCTTATACCTCTGTATGAATATGCGTGTAGGCAAAGTTTTCACATATTTGGTCTTTTCCCCTTTCCTCTCTAGCCTAGATTTGAAAGCAGTTATGCACCCTAACAATGACTTGTTATTCGCTTTTGTTTGGCAGTTGATTCAGTGTGATTTTCTCCTTTTAGTAAGTAATGGAAGCATTAAAATCAACCATACCTTTCTGGCATTGTTATTTTCTCCTTCATTTGCTGAGAACAGCAAACTCTGTTTATAGGCTGTTTTTCTAACTAATTTTCTTTCTCTTTATATGAGAGACATTTCCTCTGATTCCTGGAGTACATTAGGTGGACCAACACATGCACTATCTTCCCGGCAACTTTCCCAAGAGGCTTCTAAAGATAAAGTTAGCTATTAGTCCTTTCGTACTCCCCAGGCTCCTCTTTATGCAGATAGCCTGAAAGTCCAGTCAGGCATGAAAGCCTTTATCTGTGTGCTAAAATTAAATGGTGTTTCAAGTCTTGGAGATAGAACAAGGCCATGCATAATGGTCATTTGCTGCACAGTGGCTGGTTTCTAAAGCGTGGTCTTGCTCATGCTATCTGTCTAGCTGATACTGTGTCAATCACCTCAGATATCTGAATATCACTAGGTCAGTTTTGACAGGTCTGATGAAAAGCAAGATGCACTTAGATCACAAGTACCAATTGCTTCAAGCCTGCCACTATTGCTACAGCTGCCTCTTTTTTATCTTTGCAAAAGTTTAAGTAAACTTTATTGAAAAGTTAGGAAATTGCTGATTTCTGAAAGGCCTTCTTCTTTCTTCTTCTTTTTAAGTTAAGTATTTGTATCCTGTGCTGACAGTCAAATGTTTGTCAAGGCAGCTTACAGTGAAATAGACCAAATCTCCCTTATATATAAAAGCCGAATGGTGGTGGCACTTCTCTAGAACATTCCACACGCTCCGGAATTGGTTGGCGCACTGGTGTGTCACTCAGACTCTGTCCCTATCCACTGGCTGCATTGCTTAAGTCTCGCCTTCAACAATCTAAAGAGTTTGCTGTCCCCCACCCCCAGCCAGTCAGAACACAGAGGTTATTTGGATATGCAGCCTCATTGGCCTTTGCCTCGGAACACAGAGGTCATTTGCATATACGACTTGATTGGCTTTTGCCTCTAACATTCTAAACAGTTTGCTGTTCTGAGGTAAAATGTGTCCAATCTCCAGGTGAGGGCTGGAGATCACTCAGAATTACAGCTGCTTTCCAGATGGCAGAGATCAGTTCCCCTGGAGAAAATGGTGGGCTCTGTATCCTTATATGCTGCTGAGGTGGCCCCCATCTGACAGCCAATGTGACGTAGCAGTCAGGGCTTCAGAGCATGGGAGAGGCTGCAAGTGTGTGGGGGGTGGAAAGCTGAAGAGTGAGGAGGAAATAAAGGTAGGTTGATGATTGGCTTGGCAGGAGATAGGGTTGCCAACTCCAGGTGGAAAATTCCTGGAGATGTGAGGGATGGAGCCTGGAGAGGGTGAGGTTTCAGGAGGTGTGGGACCTTGGACAGGTACAAAGCCATAGACTCCACCCTCCAAACCAACCATTCCCTTCTGGGGAACCATTGTTGCCAATCTCCAGGTGAGGGCTGGAGATCACTCAAAATGTTAAGGGATCTTTTTTGAGTGGGGTGGAGACCACAGCACATGGGGCTGATTTGCCCCGGCCTCAGTTGAAGGCCTTTAAATTGGGCAGAAGGGGAGCAAGAGGGGTGGCCAGCAGGTGGTTGCTCTTGGGGCGGAGCTGGTGGTGGGGTTTCCCCACCGGCCAGCTTGCTGGGGGCAGATTGAAGCCCCAGAAGCAGGACCCCCCCCCCGGACCTAGAGGCTAGCAACCCTAACCTAGAGGCTAGCAACCCTAACCTAGAAGGCTGTATAACCTTTTCCCAGTCATTATGTCTGACCATGGATATAGGGCCCTGGGTTCTGCTGTGCTTGTATCAAGGCTGAAAGTCCACACATTGCCCCTTTCAGATAAAATAACAATCATGCCTGTTGGGGAGGATCATGCATAGTCTCTTCTCCTCATACCCATGGTCAAATGTAATAACTGAAAAGGATGGGTGTGTTCTTCATACATGCACATCATCATAGGAGCCACTCCCCAGGAGGTGCATGGTATTTAAAGAACTATTTTCAACCTGCTTGGTACCTTCTTTCCAATTGGGTGGCAAAGACAAGTGTGATCGGCATCATCATCCATGTGGATGTTTAATTCACACACACAGTCCCCAGGGCCTGCCTGCATGTGTGTGTGAGAGTGTGTGTGTGGGGGGGGGGGAGGGTACCCTTAAGTGGCTTCTCTGCACTGTTTACTTGTCCAAATCCTGCATGAATTGGCTCATACATTAAAAGTAGTATCATAAGAATAATTAGAAAATTTGTACCCCAGATTTTTTCCTGTTTATAAAGATATACTCAGTGTGGATGACAATACTAAAATCTATACAAAAGGTTAAAAATAGATGACAGCCATTAAATACTTACATGCAGTGGGGACAGATTAATCTTGAATGGGCCATGTGGACGAAAAAAAGTTCTCAGCTTCACTTCTGCAGAGCAAGGGTGAACAAGTTCGAAAGAGCAGGAGTGGCTTCCAAGAAAAATTTCATGAGGATTTCCACGAATCAGATTTCTTCAGTTGGAAGTTCCTTTAATAGTACAGGTCTTGGCCAACCCGAGAATAGAGACATGCTGAAAGGCCCAATTATCTAGGACAGAGATGTTTTCTATTACATTGCAGAATACAGATGGAAACAAAATCTGGTCAAAAGAGTAAATAATACAGTCCCAACTGTCAATGAATTAGCAAAGTATGATGAATGTGTAAATCAGCCTGAAAGAAGGGACAGTTACTTTATGTAGTTAACTAACTATTGACTCTGAACTGCAGGCTGTGGAAGGTCAGTAGTTCAGCAGTTCGAGACCCGGGTGCCACATGATGTAGTGAGCTCCCATCTCTAGTTCCAGCTCCTCCCAACCTAGCAGTTCAAAAGCAAGAAATTGCAAGTAGATAAATAGGTACCACTTCAGTGGGAAGGTAACAGCGTTCCGTGCGCCTTGGTGTTTAGTCATGCCGGCCACATGACCACAGAAATGTCTTCGGACAGTGCTGGCTCTTCGGCTTTGAAATGGAGATGAGCACCGCAACCCTAGAGTCGGATTCAACTGGCTTTCAAGCAAGGGAACCTTTACCTTTTTTAACTATTGACTCTAGGTATGATAGTATCAGATCTGGATATGAGTTACCCTGCTACAGTGTCTTTTGAAACTATTCTGCTTAAATTCTGCAACCTTTATGTCTGTTATTGAATATCCACACAGCTTGAAATGCTGCCCCATTGATTCCCAAGTGCTTCTTGTTTTTAAAGTGTGATTTGTGTCCATTTATTCTGTCCAGTTTGGCCCATATAAATGGCAGAAGAGCATGGCTGGCATATGATAGCATCCCTCTGCCGTGTTACAGGGTGTGCAGGAAAATGAGTTCTATCATGGCAGGCACATGATAGCATCCCTGTGCCATTGGGCAGAAGAATGAGTTCTTGGCCCATGTAAATGACAGAAAAGCATGGCTGGCACATGATAGCATCCCTGTGCCATGTTACAGGGTGTGCAGGAGAACGAGTTCAGCTCCTTCTGGCTGATCTTGATGGTAGGGTAGGTCTTGTCCTGTTTCTTTTATGGATATGAAGACAAAGTTGGTTTGTTGCACGAACGAGTCCATAGAATTGTCACTCAAACTAGCAGTTGGGTAGTCCATTGTAGTTTGTTCACAGTTCAGATTTCGGGGGCTGTCTGTCAGGAGGAAATGGTCTATACCCCAAACGATATGACATTTTGGATGCATCCATAGTTTCCCTCTGAAATTATCATTACTGTCTTTCTTGGACATTTAATTGCTTACATAAATATAATGACCAAGGAGTTGAAGTGTGGGCTTTGTAACACAAGCATCCTATTTTGGCTGGTGATTCCGTGCAGAAGTTTTCTTGGAAATAAAAGTCAGGGACTGGACATGTGAATCTGTTCAGTGGGGAAAGCTTATTTTTGCATTGGCTATGAATGTGGTGCAATTGAAAAGCCTCTGTGAATATAGTTCATTTATTCTGCTCATGGTTGATTGAAAAGCTGGAGCTCTTTCTTCTCCCCCCCCCCCAGTCATCCCACAAGCATTATAGCCCTTGCTGTTTGGCACATGTAGAACAAGGGGGTGGGGGACCATATGTCCATGCTCAATGGGGTGCTTGTGATATCTATTTAAAGTGGAAAAGAAATTTGCCCCTATCATTGTTGCCGTAACTGTGCCACTCAGTGGTGCTTTTATCTATAGAAAAGGTTTCTAATTAAAATGATGAATTAATCATAATGCAGGCATGCGGTCAAGAAGTCTAATCTTTCACCATTGGCTGCAAAGAGTTTTGACATTAATATATACAGTGAGCAAAATCCGCATGAAGCATCACTAAAATGAATGGGAGCTGCACAAGGGCACAGTTGTGCTTTTGCACAAAGTCTGTCAGTATTATCAATAGAGCTTTGGCAGGAAATGTTCCAGATGGAATGTCTAAAAAAAGTTTACAGTTTCAAAAATATGTTATGTGCAATGCTTCCTTTGGAATTCAGGTCTTGGTACCAGCCTAGATTCTAGTTTATGATTTTCATACTGCAGCAAAGATTCACACAATAATTTCTTTTTTATTATTAAGAAAATGCTTTGAATACTTTATTTTTCCTAATCTAAAAGAGATGATGATAATGATGATGATGATCCCAATTTATTTGCTTATCACTTAAAATTAATAAAAGATGGTTGTACAGATTACAGAAAATCTCAAAGTCACTGCAGAGGCCAAACTAGAAGGTACTTGTGACCCAAGTCAGGTTGGAATTCTGTAGTGGGGCAATCAGATCCCTCCGTGGCTGTTTTGGCTTGGGAAAATGGAGATAGAGGGAAGGCCCCTCCTCCTGAAGCACATGGAAACACAAAAGGGAAGGAGACAGGGAGGACAAAAGGGGCAGCTATTATGGTTTTTTAAAGCTCCTCCTGGTTTCAGGTGCTGGCTGATGTTAAAAGTGCAGACAACATGAGCTCTTCTGTTGGTCCACGAACTCTTCTGTCTCCTGCAGTGAAGGGTGTTAAAACCAGGTTTTGGGGGTAGGAGAGAGGGGGACTGCAATTGCACAGATTGCAGTCCAGAGAAGCAGTTATTCCATTGATCAGATATTTTGAGCTGAGGACAAACTAATGTACGTGATTGATGCCGAATTTAGTGCGGACACCCGATCGGCATAGCCCGCTGCAGCCCAGAACTTCTGAGTTCACACGATCTGCCAGCCTCAGCCTCCCCGGCAGCCAGGATTACAGGCGCACGCGAAAATGCTAATGTACTCAGCCCTGTATTCCCTGTTTCCATTGAAATAAACAGATATTAATCTAACTTGTTGGACTCTGACTGTGTGTTTCCAATTCAGCCCTGGGAGCACACGGGCACAGATTTGTGCATCATGATCACAAGGTCAATCCAAGGATGAAGTGAATTTGAATAGAGAGCTAGCATGGACTTGTAGACAGAGTGAACTGGAATGAAATTCCAGCTTTTTCATGGATTCACTGGGGCTAAGTCCCATTTTGTTTTCATTCAGACCTTCCCAAATATTATTAGGTACTAATTAGTAAACTGGATAGCAATGTCTATTTCTGTGGCATTTCAAATGCCCTCCCAACAGTATTTACTTTACAGGTCAAAAGCGTTAATTGAATCAGGAATTCCAAACTTCTACCATATGGCAGTAGCTGTCAGGATATACATTTGGATATTAATGACTCAAATAACTAACTGAAAAAAATATTTAGTTGACTTCATTATATCAGATCCAAATAGTGGAAATAATTATATTTAATAGTATTTAGTAATATTTGGATCCTTTTGTTATTTTGGTGTCTGGGAGAGAGTCAGTAGGTACTATAACTGATAGGAATGTTTTCCAATCAGCACAGTTGCACAGATCTTGCCATGCATCTGTGTGCCTCCTCTGTAAGGGAGAATTTTTAATGGCTGCAAATTGGAAACAGTTTCTGTCTGTCATTTAGCAGAAAGTGTATCTTTGGTGAGGGATGATTCTGCGCCCATCTGTTTCCTCACAGTTTTTCCACAGCCACGTCGGGAGGTTAATCTCCTGCTACACTGCATACCGCTTTCACTTTCTTTGTTCATCAGGTTTTATGGTACCTTTTGCATAGATTTATGGACATTCAGGGGCAGGGGTCATTTCGTAGAAAAGGGGGTGCAGGAGCTCATTAGCATAACTCATTAGCATAACTTATTTGCATATGCCACATACCTGACATCACTGGAAGTGTGTCAGAAGGCAACACCTACCGCTCAGGCTCCACTGGACTGTTTTGGATTGCTAGCTATTGGGATGGGGGGGGGCGTGCAGATCTGTCCTCACAGAGGAGGGAGAGCTTGTACCTGAATAAAACTTGGTCTTAAAGGTGCCACTGGACTGTTTTGGACCGGGGGGGCTGGGGGGGGGAGCTCTGCAACTTACCTGGCTGCTTCTTGCTCTGACTGAGGGCTGCTGGGAGCAGGGGGTGGGGCTTGTTGCATGTGCCCGCCCCCTGGGCTCTTTACTGCCGGAGCTCCGCTCCTGTGTGCTCCTGCAGGAAATGACCCCTGTTCAGGAGTAACTTTGCAGTTAGTACAATGTTGCCCTGAGGTATCTGAATGTGGTTTTGAGTGGCACCTTTTCCTTCCTCTGCTTCTGATTCAAAGGGAACAATAAGCAGACAAGTTGACATGGCTTAATTGATCTCCATCAATTCCCCTGCCCCTATTGCCACCTCTGTATTTATCACCTCACCATGAATTACTTGGCTCAGGCGGCTAACGACTGCTGAGGCAGGTACTGACACAGGAAAATCTGCATACCAATGCAGGAGCAAGCGTTGAAAACAAAATAGATGGCCAGCTGACATTAGCCAATGCAGAAACCAGGATCCAAGGCAATGCAATGAAAACAGATATTTTGAGGCAAGGGGCAACCAGGTCGAGTGCTGACAAAATGTGGAGCGAATGCCAGATGCAGAATGATCCTGTGTTGTGCCTTTTGATGACTTCTGAATAGGCTGTCTGGCTGACAGAAAGGCTGCCTTTGAGGAGGGATACAGTGTATTAGATGCTAGACATGGAGACTGATTGCCCCTAGAACGAAGTCCAGAGTCTGAAGCCTGGAGTGTGGCTGGCAGTCACGGGAGTTGATAAGCCCATGCAGACCCCAGCAGTGAAGTGCAGCAGCTTCCTGGCACAGACCATGGGTGTTCAAGTGCCTGATCTCCTGATAGTACATGGGAGATTCACATGTTGTTGCATTTCAGTTTTGTCTCTTACTTTTTAAGAACTAAAATGAATGCCTGTGTTTCCTCATAACGCTGCTTCTTTTGTTCTAATTATTTTCCCTAAAACGGCATAGAATTTATGCATCTTGCACCTTTACACATCCTAATGCATTCGTTGCAGTGTGCTAAAAAGTGTGCACCTGCAGGAGGAGCTTGTTCAGATGCAAATGAAGGATCAGTGTTTCATCACCAGGCTTGCAGAAGAACTTTTAAAGGTGTCATTGATAAATGGGTGTGAAATTCAGACAGCAGATTATAGCACGTACATGTACTCGATCTGATGATCTTTGGTGGATTAAATGAAGAACTGCCAGATGCATCTATGAAACTGTGCTATTATTTAACAGGATTTCAAGATATCACTTAAAAAATCTAAAGAAAATCTGAAATGTGTGGATAAATAGAATTAAACTTCAGCCTTTTAGACTTTGCAGATCTGCAATCTGCTAATGTTTGGGGTCTCTACTCCTCTTTCTGATGACAATATATGTGCCATCATTAACAAAAGTACCCCTGTCCTTAGAAAACCCAAGTAAGGCAAGTGTAGAAAATTGAGTCTGTTGGATGAAAGCTGGCTAATTGACAGAAAATGGGTGAGTTTGTGGCTGGTTTTCATCAGTGTTTATGACTTACAGTTTGAAAGGACAGTGTCATTACATATATATCTTGCTCAAAGTACATGAAGTCCCTTCTTTGAAAACACCATGAACATGAAAATAAAGGGTTGTGATATTCTTTAATGATAAATTGTCTGTTTCAATATTTTTGAAATTTTGCACAAGCAAAAAACGAGGAAGTACTACCTACATAAAATTCCACACTAGAATGAATCATTGCAGTTTCTGTTGGCCTATGATAAAAAGATGTCATAGAACTCTTTTGGGGGAATTCAAGAACATCTTGGCAATTATACATCACTTGCATTAAAGGTAAAGTTAAAGGTTCCCTTGCTCAAAAACCAGTCGAATCTGACTCTAGGGTTGCGGTGCTCATCTCCGTTTCAAAGCCGAAGAGCCAACGCTGTCTGAAGACGTTTCCGTGGTCATGTGGCCGGCATGACTAAACACCAAGGCACACAGAACGCTGTTACCTTCCCACCGAAGTGGTACCTATTTATCTACTTGCAATTTCTTGCTTTCGAACTGCTAGGTTGGCAGGAGCTGGAACTAGAGATGGGAGCTCACTCCATCATGCGGCACCCGGGTCTCGAACTGCTGAACTACTGACCTTCCACAGCCTGCAGTTCAGTGTCTTAACCACTTGAGCCACCACAGCTTGCATTAGGAATGAGATAATCAGAAGTCCTCTCTTAAACTCCACAGTAGCAAAGAGGGAGTCTGTCATTATTGCTAGAATTACATCTCCTTTAATATGTAATTGGTGGTGGGAGGGGGAGTTGTACTTTCCCCAGCAGGGCTGACTTGGGTCACCCACTGGCACCTTTGAACAGTGGACCAGTTCTGAATATATGACCTATTGTTCTAGTCTTTAAGGCAGCTCTGTGATGAGTAGGTGGGTGGATGGCCCTGTGTGAGTGCTATGCAGTGGAATCTCTTGGGGGGGGGGGTTGTTTTGTTTTACAGAAACAGTTCCCTTTTTCATATTGAGCACATTGTGCTGATTTTTTGATCCATAGCCAAGTTTGTAATTAGATGGTGTTGGATACGTGTTTATCTACAAGCATGTTGCCTTCAAAAAAGAAGAATGGTGCTAGGCTACAGCTCTGCCATTTCAAGTACACTTTCTTACTGTATTAAATAAGTGTTGGGAGGAGGGGTACAATATGCTCTTTTCTTCTCCCATGCCATCTTCTTTCCCTTTCCGTGCAACAGAGCTCCATTGTTAGTTGAAGCTTTAGTTTTTATATTTTTGCATATTTGATCTGAGTCTTTGCATGTATGTTGGTGTGAGTGGGAGGGAAGGAGTTCACAATACTGGCCTTATGAGTGTTCTCTTATGCTGTGCAAAACATACGTAGCCACTTCTCAAGGCCTCGTGGTGGCACAAATCTCACCATCAAAAACTGTCTTAGGAGGTGAGCTCCCAATTATCCGGTGCTGGAGAAAACATATGCTGTGTTGTTATGAAAAGGAGTAAGCAGGCTTTCCACTCCTTAATTAATTTTTAATGATTTTTAAATCATATTTTTACTCTATCTTTCCCCCCCAAGGATCTTGAGATTGTTTCCATGAGTTTTCCCCATTTATTAAGCTGTTGAAGCAGACTGGCGTTTTCACAAGGCTACCAGTTCCTAGAATTCTTTGTTGAAAACTGGCGTATATTGGTGGAATACTATTCCCATCCAATTTAAATGCTGTTGGGTCATGAAAGAAGAAAAGCGTTATAAATTGCCACAAACAAAAATGCCTTACCAGCAATCGCTGTGTTGTAGTTTCCCACTTTTACCCTTTCTTTGAACTGCTCATTCTACAAATGGAGATGGGGTTATTAGTTTGCTAAGCGTGTGAGCTAATTTTGTCCTGTGCAACTAACCCATCACAATACAAGGAGGTCCATAAATGTCCAAATTGCTGCTGCTAAAAATGGGGACTATTAGCCTTATTATCAATTTCAGAGGAAGGGTAATAGAGAATGAGTACAGCAAATGCAATTAAATAGGGAAAGGTACAGGGGGGAAAATCTTTATCCATTATTTTGATTTAATGAGACAAGTGAAAAATGGAATGTAAAATCTATTAGACAATAAGCTTTAAAAAAAAAAACCCTGGGGTTCACAGGCTATATTTGGTATAATATGATGTTCATTTTTTGTGCAAGAAAAAAGTTAATTAGCTTCAGTTCTATCATATTCCATCTGTAGGTCCATGTTCTTCCTCTTCCTCTTTGTCTTTCATATCACTCTTTTGTCTAAGACTTTAGGAGTGAGTTAGATATGAGGAAAATACAAAGGGTGATGGGTATCCAGAGATAGATATCTGGGGATGCACCTGTGCATGAAACTTTGTAGTATGGTGGTGCCATGATCCACGATGTGGAGACAGTGTAGGATGTTTGTGTGTAAGACTGTTGAAGTGTTGTGTGTGTTGGGGGAACAGACTCACTAAGCACTTAAGACCTTTCCTATAGGAGGTTGGATTACCATGGATCATCTTCAACAATTCTGTCTATTCAATTGTTTTTGCACCAGAAAATCATATTTTTTGTCCACAGTCCATATATTTTCCCTCAAATTTGAACCAGGAGGTTCAAATAAGAGATTCCAGCAGTAGAAGCAAGGTTCCATAAACTCAGCATCACTGTGGTAGCTTGCTGGGGAGAGAACATTGCTCTCTGCAGCACTACCACAGTAGTCATAAAGTAGTATTGCAGAAATTAGATGACACAATAGGGTTCCTCCTGGTTTACAAGGTTCTGGTCTGGCTCCTCACTCTGACAACTTGTTGCTTAGATTGAGTTTCTCTGGGATTGTCTGTTCCTCTCTTGTCTACCTGCCACCAGGGACCACCATCCCAAGCAGGTTGTGCCCCCACCCCCCCTTTTGGTATTTTAATATGTGCATGTGTGTGAGTGCACCTGGAAGTCATGGCAACCTCTGGTGATTGACCCCTATTGGGGGCCTGGAGGATATTCAAAGAGGTGGCTGAATAAAGCTTGCCCCTGCCTGCTGCCTCTGGTATTTCTAGGAGGTCTCACATCCAAGTACTTACCAGAGTTGACCCTGCTTAGTTTCTGAGATCTGATGAGATCGGGTTTGCCTGGGCTATCCAGGTCAGGGCTTGCATTTGACGGGGTGATGTTATATATTTTTCTGCCCACAACCATCAATACTCTGTGACTAGATTTCTAATTGTTTCACTGCCCTTCTTGTTGCTGTGTTATGCCAATAAAGGTTTATGTATATGTATGTGTGTGACTAGGGAAATCTGAGACTCTTCAATAAACACATCCAGGGGTACTGGCATTGCTGTGTGGAATATGACTGTGCAAAAGTTACAGTGAACTATTGCATAAATTTGAGAGAACATTGCAACATTAATTTCAGAGAATATCAGATTTATGATAAATGATCGCCTTCCCCCTAGCCTGTGTCATTCTCTGATCTTTTTTTTTAAAGTATCTCTTTGGCAGCTGTGTCCTCATTTTCTACTTCCAAAGTCCTCATAGCAACTTAATCAGCAGCTTATAAAATGAATAGCAAATGTTAATTGCTATCAAAATCACTTGAAAATAGGATGGATTTAGGCCTAAACTACATGGTACAATTGGTAATGTGTAAGATCTTGGTTCCCTCAACCTGACTTTGACCATCAGATATCAGGAGGAGGGAACTAGTTCTCTGAACATGCAGGGCCCTGACCTGGATTGGGGCCATTGTGCAGGTATAGAAGGGACTTCAGCTTTCCCTCCCATGCAGTTTTCCCAGTCTGAAATGGTCCAGGTGTGTGCAGGCTCTAAACAGTTGTCTCCCCCCCCCCCGAAGTTTCACTGTCAGAGTCAAAGTCAGGCTGGGGAAACCCCGACCCAGCACCTCATAAATTGTAAGATGTAGTATGATCCCTAAGCTGGCACCAAAGGAATAGCAATACCAATGAGAATGTTTGACAGATATCAAACAAAACAAAACAAAACACCATACTTAGAAGTTCCTGGATTTAAAATAATGTTTTACAAAATCTTTTTGAAGGCTAACTACATCGTCTTCTCCTGTGACGCAACAGTCACACAACAATGTTGGAAATAATGGTGCAGCTGTGCTGTTGTAACATGAATGTGCTCTGTGTGTTCATCTGTTGTACTGGGAAGGGCATCATATAAATGACAGGAGACTGGAATTTCCAAAGGAGTCATATAAGATTAAATGTAGTTGGAGAAAGGCATTGACTGGTGATCCTGCAGATGCTGACGCAGCAAAATCTGAGACTGTATTAGATGTGTCAATCAATGCAAAACCAAGAGCGTATCTGTAGCAGGCTTGTCTTGAAGTCAGTTCACTGTGCAGAAAAATTCACAAGTACCCTGCTGGTGCCCTTCTGTCTGCCATTTACTATCTTGCTTGGACAAAGATTAAAAACAGGACATTTAAAGAGAGTCACATGACTGAAAATGCACCTTTTATCTGTGTCACAAAAGACAATAGTAGTTCAGAAGGGAACTGAAGAAAATGTCACCTTGCCTGATAGCAGATAAGCTCAAATATTAATCTTTCTGTGACAGAAAACATTAATTTCAGAGAATCTTGACACTAAATCACCCTTTGTAAACTAAGATGAGAAAAGGCTATTGTATTGTTATCGGGCTGACATGTAACTGAAGTTGCACCACTCAAAAATTAATAGTTTTTTTCTGATATGGTACCAAATGCATACCTCAGTCTTCCCTAATTCTTAATTATTAACACTTGGCTACTTGGAATAACTCTAAGAACACACTAATATAGTTCTTCAAAATGGGCTCTCCAAGTATGCACAATTGAGATTCCACCTCCATTTAGTATCTAAACGGCTGTGTCTCAGACTTGATGGGCTAATGAGAGGTGTCCAGTCTCCCACACATAACATTCAGAGGCAGTGATCAGTACCAGAAAGATCCCAATCAGCTTTCTTTGTTCATTTGTACCATTCACCCCTTCTTGCATTCCACTTACGATTACGAGACAACTCAGAAAGAAGGTCCATCCAGCCTAGCATTCTGCTGTTCCAGGCACCCCTTCCCAAACGAAGAGATGAAGCAACAGCATGGATTTAACTAGTTTATTTAAATGGCTAGTTTATGTCATAATCTATTAAAATATGCTAGCATATGGTAGGGTGTAGGCTGTGCAAAGCAGTCTACCATGGCTGCCTTTATTTGAGCAAATCCATGCTGACTCCAGACTCAGCCAGCAATTACACCAGCCTTGATTATCATCTCCTGCCCTTATAATGTCCCAATAGGTGCTAAACCTCATCATTCTCCCCAGCACAACATAAGCCACTGCCAGGTTTGGGACAATAATACTTGGTACCAAGGGTGCTTCTTCTTAACTCACCCCATCACCTGATGCATGGTGGGTGGTTCAGAAGATGACCGTCCATCACACCCAATGCCTCAGGTTGCTTTTTCAATTCTCCCTACCTGTTGTGAGCAACTTGCCCCATTCCTGCCAAACTAGTTATGTCCTAACCAGTCAGAAACCTGGCCTATTTATACTCACCTTCTGGAAACATCATGAAGTGGGGGGGGGAGGTTTTCCCAGAGCCAATCTGGGAAGCCCCAAAAATCCCTGGTTGGCCCCAAACTGATCAGCTAATCCCACAACAACTCATTAGCAAAACATGGGAAATTTCTGCATGGGAAGAGTAGAGATCTGCTTTAACAACCTACTTCATTTAATTCTGTTTGGACAAAAAGACTTCAGCCCTGACAGTCGTGTCCTTCATCTGAATTGCAGACAGGACAGGGTGAACAAGATGCACAGCTATATGGTAATGGATACATTTATAGCATGGAGCAGCAAATGTAGTTCACATGTTCAACTGTGTAGAAATGTACGCATGGAGAGTGGGGAAACAAGACTGTGCCAGTTGGGCTTGAGCCCTGCCCCCACACATTCGTACAAACCTATGAAATGAACTGATTGGCTTTCTCCATGTAGCCTTGCTCACAGCTTTGAATGATAGGGCCAGTGTTTGCAACCCTACCATGCATTCATTTCTACATGGAGGAATGCACAAACAATACTTACCAGTCTTCTGCATCTGCTAGACATCCCATACCAGAGTTCACCATCTTCTCTTCATTCTCCTGGAAGCCAATTACCATGAAAGATCAGAAGAACTGAAAGTGTTGTTGGAACTTGGGCCCAGTTTTGACATTTACAGGATTTATGCAGAGGAGGAGCAGATCGCTAGTACAACTTTCCTCCACTATATGGCTAAGTATCATCCAGCTTATATGAATGGTTCTTTTTGCACAATCTTTCTTCCCTTGTTTGAGGAGAATTGGATGAATCCACCAGTTACACCTTGTGGGTCTCTATGTAGAGTACCTACAGTGTATCATGTGACAATTTAGATGCATGGTAGAATAAAGGGGCACCACTCCCTAACCCTATAAACTCTATCAGTTCCCAGTAAATACCTCATTAGATTTTTATGTTTTGCCTTACTTGGTGCATAAATTGGACATCAACAATCTCTCGTATACAGAATAATATCTGCATACCCATCCTTAATAATCTGCAAAACGTCTCTACCAATGGCAGAACTGATGTCATATATTTCTTACTGCAAAGTCCAAATGGCAAAAGGGATCGTTGTGGGCTTTCTAGTGTGTTTGCTTGCACATTTATCTGAATGAAAATACCGGAAGGTACAAAAGATGTTTCTTTATTCAGAGCCAATCAGAGAGGCTGAGAGTGCACTTCAAGAAAAAGGGAAGAATGGATGTGGCTTAGTCTAAACAGGATTTATTTAAGGTTTAAGCAGCCTTTCTCCCTTGGGGAATTAAGCTGGCATTTAAATGTTTATTTCCGAATATTTTACACATCACTGCAATCACTTTCAGATGACTTAAACATATGCATGGAATTATTGTTTATGCCTCCTGTCATTTCATACATTTTCCTTCAGCTGTTCTTTATTTTGAAACCACTTTGATGTCTCTTGATTTAGGACTTGCCAAGATGGGAAATCTTAATCAAGGCAACCACTACTTCAGAAGGGCTTTCTGGCATTCAATCACAGATTTCTTTCTTTCTTTAAAGGAGGGATGGGTAAGAGAACATAAATACTGATCTGAGCTGTAGTGTTATTTTGATCTTTCTCAGTGTTTCACTGAACAGGATATGTATTTTGGAAAGTCCCGTTTGTTTTGATGCTGTTACTCACTACGGCCTAAACCTACATGCAACATGGTTTCATATTCAACGTTTGTCTTCCCTAACGATGCACTCTGTGTATTATGTTGGGGATGTCTTTGCTCCCCATGCCTTTGCCTCCCTGTGTTTCAACAAGAGTAGAAGTGGTTGAAATTATGCGGATTGTTGGGAAGCTTTTTTGCACTTTTCCTGCATAATGAATCATCAGCTTACATGTCGGGAATTGTGAGGAAAAAAACCTCGCTTCCTTGACATATACACAAATGCACCATTATTTCTCTTTCTAGACTATTTTTTTCATACAGTAAGTGTGCAGTTGTTGCTCATTTGTGGCAGGGGAGCCAGATGTCTTTCCTCAAGGGAAGGTTCCTGTTGCTGGGATATCACATTTTCTCAAACCACAATATTTTGTCAAATGAAAAATGAGATTCATCCCCTAAATTGCACATCGTCTCTGTCCATAATATTCAGACTTTTTCCAGGTCAGGAATCAACAGTTAACCCCAAGCTGTTAGCCGAATTGCTCCAAAAAGGAAACAATTGGTACAGTTTATTAATTTCGGGAACAACCGTCTATGTTTACGGAGGATGGCACTGATTCCAAGGTTACCAATGAGAGGCTGAGGCAGACTTCCTTAATAATAATAATAGTTTACTGGCACACTTCACACAATAACATACAACAATCACAACACGCAAGAACTAAGAAATTAAGATAGAATATACAGCACAGTTGCAATTTGCAGGAAACGTTGGTTGATGCTTTGGGGTATAATTACCTGGCTGCAACTGTGTGGCTCCAAACTTCCAGCGAAGGGGTAAGGATGGGGAGAAAATTGGAAAAGAATGGCAAATGGACTCAGACCAGCTAAGACCATGTGCCAAGAGAGCTCTAGATGTGCACTTCTAGAGCGTAAAGAGGGGTGGGTAGGATGTTGGATAGCAAGCTGGATTTAAGAGGAAAAGCAGGTTCTATAGAGGACGTAGATGGGGTGTGATGGGGGATAAAAAGAGAGCGAGCATGAGGTGCATTTTTGATTATATCAGAGGGGGTCAGAGGAGGAGCTGGGTTCAGGGGACCTCCCCTATGACACAGCGTTCTGTCATAGCCCAAAGGTCAATGATTGGCTGCTGTATTCCTTTGGGCGGGCTAGGAGACTGGAGGGCAATTTGAGATCTAGTTGCTAATTCAATCAAGACACCTGGGCTAGGGATATTCGTATGTAGATGGATGACTCATGCCCATGCGGCCAGGGCTGAATGCAGGGTCTTTGTGAGTACTTTGTGAGTTGGTGCGAGGGGGGGGGCTTGTAGGTACGTGACCATGCGGCTGGTTTGAAATGGCGTTTGGTGCTTTTCTGTGACCATGTGCTTGGTTTGAAATGGCGTCTGCTTTCTGTGACCATGTGCTTGGTATGAAATGGTGTCTGCTTTCTGTGACCATGTGCTTAGTATGAAATGGCGTCTGCTTTCTGTGACCATGTGCTTGGAACGAAATGGCGATTGCTAGACACGGGAACACCTCAGGAGTAGTCACCATTGCAAGAACAGAGTCTCTGGTATGTATCCTTATTGGGCACTCACAGCATGTCAGTTTCTGGCACCATCCGTCGTTGGCACACTTCATCAGGTACAGCAAGGGCACACTTCATCAGGTAACGTATAACACAGTTCATAAAAACACCATAGCAGGCTTGCAGGCTTACAAAGCTGCATCATGGGATGCATTTAATTTTCTTTACTGACTATTTTAACCATGTATTAGTTATCTCTCCCCCCCTTCTCTAAATTGGCCTTCTTGATTCTCCCTGCTCTCCCATCTGTCTTCTCCATCCTTTCCCTCTTAAAAAAGTGTTCAGTGACAGTGATGCAAACCATTTTCAGTCAGCATGGCCTGTCTACCTATCTATCATGCTTCCTGCCAGAAGTTCAGGGCAGTGTACATGGTTCCCTCCCACCTCCATTTTATCCTAAAAACAGTCTCGTAAGGAAGGTTAAACTTGAGAAAAAAACGAGTATTCTAAGCTAACCCGGCGAGCTTTTATTCTAAGCTAACCCAGGTCTCCCCACTCCTTGCCAGGTGCACCTGTATTCATAAGATAATGATTAATGAGCAAAAGAACTCCCATCCCATCAAATCCTGAACCTTCTCCTCCTCCTCCTCCTTCTTCTGCAGTTTAAAAACTTTTAATTGTAGATTGCTCTGACCTGGATGGCCTAGGTTAGCCCAATCTCATCAGCTGTTGGCTGCTAAGCAGGATCAGCCCTGGTTAGTAGTTGGACAGGAGACCACCAAGGAAGTCCAGGGTCACGACACGGAAGCAGTCAATGGCAAACCCACCTCTGAATGCCTCTTGCCTTGAAAGTCCCATGGAATTGCTGTAAGTCAGCTGTGACTCGGTGGCACTTTTCCCATCACCAATTATTGAAATTGTTTGTTTCGGCTTCTTTAAATTCTGAGCACGACTGCACTGCACCTTTCAAGTGCAACAGTTTTTTTTTTTCTTAATATAAAAGACAAATAAAGAATATGACCAAGGCTACATCTTCCCCTCCCCCTGCCAAATCCACCCTGATTTCATAGAATGGAACATTGACTCGAAGCCATGTTTTAAGTTGCTTTTGGTCCCTAGTGGGGAGGAAAGTGGGCTATAAAATAACTAAATAAATATACCTTTTGTTTTTGATTTTTCTAAAAATGTCCTTCTCCAGTGTTACGGTGCTCCTCTTTGGGGGGGGGGGGAGGGAATCAGATCTGTGAACAGAAATTATATGCATTCTGTGACAGCTATTATTATTTCAGACCCTCCAGATCTAGATATAGATTACTTATTTTTAAAAAAATTGTCCTAGTAACTCTGTAATAGCTGCACTACTGATACAATTGTAATCATATCCATTAAATTTGAAAGTGTAGCACGAAAGAAAAGTCGGATAATTTTTGTGACCTAGATGTGACTGTGGCAATCAGGTTTTGACACTGTAGAGTGACTAGTACTGGCAACCGTAGAAAAAATAATATGGGGACAAAGGAAAGGCAAAGTAGGTTTTGTACTGAATACACAAGCTAGGGGAGGGGGGAGCTGTTAGTTCAGCAGCTGCAGTTCTGACTATGACCAACCACTCATCTCATGCCAGCAGCAGGCAATGGGGGTGGGTGGGAATCAAATAACAGATTCAATAAAGATCTCCAGTAGTTAACCAGTTCCAACACTGCAAGTTTAATGTAAGAACACTCATGGTCCCTGTGAGTTCTGACAGTTATGATCAGCTGTTACTTGATGTGCATTTTTATTTCAGTTTCCAATCAGCAGTCAGTTACTGTGATGTGTGACCGGTGGTACAGCAGTGGAACACCAGTGGTACCAGTGGGTCACCCTGAGACAGTCATTCTCTCTCATTTTTTTTATTTTTATAAACAAATTACAAAACACAGAAGTAAACAAATTTGAGCAGCAAGATATAACATTATGGATATAAGGTAAGTATGAGCATATGCATACATATTGGTGACAAGGTATTATAGTTCAATTATAAAGCATTAACTTGTATTTCTCTCTCATCTTCATCAACCTCACAGGTCTGTTGTGAGAATAAAATGGAGGAGGGAAGATTTATGTACATTGCCCTGAACTACCGGGAGGAAGGGCAAGATAAAAATGCACTAAACAAATGACCAATCTGCTGCTTATGCTGAGCAAAACGCTTATCAAAGTTTCTTGCCAGGTATAAAGCTCCCCTGACATGTGATGAGGAAGAAGTTGCCATGTACAGAACTGTGGTATAGGTTACAGAAGCCTGGCCCAGAGACCAGGATAACTTCCCTGTTTCCACACTCAGACGATCAATTCAATCTACTCATCCATACTGTAGCTAACATTCCACCACCACCCTTTTTGATGAGGGGCATTGTTCATACATGATGAAAAGAATATCAGGAGCTTCAGATAATAAATGAAGCCACTATGATAAAAGCATGATGGCTTGTTTTCAAAGAACAGCATTTTGCACTTAGCCCTCTGGTTTATGCAGCACCACTGAATGCTCTCAGATGAGGAAGCAGACAGAATCAACACTTATGGAAATCCCAGCCATTAATCCCTCTCTTTCTTAATTCCCCATCTGTGGAAAGGGGATAAGTCTGTTCTCCCCCACAGCCAGTGTCAGGAGGATAAACATAATAAAGGATATCCAGACCCCCTGATATAATGATGGAGTATAACGGAGGAAATGAGTGAGATGACCTTTTCATCTATCTCCCTTGTTTGGTTTCATGGCTTTCCAGTAAGACACCGAATAAAACCACAGACACCACAGGAGAAAGTTGGTTCTACTTTTTAGCATGGCTGTCCTGAGCAAGTAGCGTGGCCCACCCTTTGGTTCACTTGCCTCATGAGAGACCCTCTGGACACCTTGACTTCAGTGTGTCTCTCCTTTCTTCTTTTTTCCATCCAAATGGAGCCTTTTGGAGGGAACAGATTTCCAAAATAACTGTGCAGTCCCTTTGAAATGGAAGTTCACTGAAGTTTGTTCCAAAAAGCCAGCTTAGGGATTCAGCTTTCAACGTTAACATTTTCTGAAGCTGCCGGATTCTGTAAATGCCCATGGATTTCCTTTCAGTGCCCTCAGGCAGCTGACAGATTGGATAATGGAAATGAAGAGGTCTGTGAGTCAGATTCAGTGGCACACGCCAGCTCCTTTGTGCCGTTCTAATGTTGTCAACCCCTTTAACTGGTGAAGGAAGCCAAATCTGCAGTCTACAAAAGCAGAAACCAGAAAAACTTTGACTCACAGGATGATGACAGCCCAGCCACCTGATCATACTGGTGAATTTTAATATATACCTTTAATATATACCCCGCTTTGATAATAAATAAATAAATAAATAAAACATTCCTTATACAAAGCCAGTTTTCCCCTCTTCCAGTACATGGCCCATTATGCATCTAGTATTTGCTCAGTTGTTTTACCAAACCCATGTTGGAACAGAAATTCCCCTCTACACTGCATGCCACTTTCACTTTCTTTGATTGTTGGATTTTATTGAAACCTCCACACTGCATGCCTGATTTCACTTCCTTTGATCTCTTGGTTTTATGGTACTGTCTAGATTTATGGCACTGTCTAGATTTATGGTACTGTCTAGATTTTATTCTACATGCCTCCATTGGAAAACCACTACACCTCCTGATACACCTTTGCACACTGCCAAACACCACACGTTAATGTCTAAATATATGCATTTGTGAAAAGGTAAATACATGCACATTCTTCAAACATACTAGTACATGTGGATGTACAACTTAATTATGTGGAGACTTCCCAAACAGGATAAATAGCAATTTATCTGTCTTTAAAGGAGCTGCGGTAGCTCAAGTGGTTAAGACGCTGAACTGCAGGCTGTGGAAGGTCAGTAGTTCAGCAGTTTGAGACCCAGGTGCCGCATGATGGAGTGAGCTCCCATCTCTAGTTCCAGCTCTTGCCAACCTAGGAGTTCGAAAGCAAGAAATTGCAAGTAGATAAATAGGGACCACTTCGATGGGAAGGTAACAGCATTCCGTGCGCCTTGGTGTTTACTCATGCCGGCCACATGACCACGGAAACATCTTCGGACAGCACTGGCTCTTCGGCTTTGAAACGGAGATGAGCACAGCAACCCTAGAGTCGGATTCGACTGGCTTTCGAGCAAGGGAACCTTTACCTTTACTTTACCTATCTGTCTTTAAACAGTTCTCAACGTTGTGATTTTCATTTAACATTACTTCTGCCCTTTCTCTTTCTTTCTGTTTTTGACCAATTCCTGTCTCCTTTTGACCTTTGATGGATGTCTCTGTATTAAGAACATAAGAGATACCAATGTCTCTGTATTAAGAACATAAGAAATGCCAATGTTGGATCAGGCCAAAGGCCCATCCAGTCCAACACTCTGTATCACACAGTGGCCAGAAATACCAGTGCCATCAGGAGGTCCACCAGTGGGGCCAGATTAGAAGCAGAAGAATTTTGTGGATCCAGTAGTTTGACTCAAACTTTCATTCTTCGAATGGGTTCTTTTAGGTCATGGGCCAAAATGCTGCTATCTAATATGTTCGATTCACATACAAACTTTGACAGGAAAAAAAAAAGATGTCAGTATTGATGCTCGTGATGGCTTTGGGAATATCAGTTGTTTTCTTTTTTTCCTAACCTGCTGCTCTGCTGATAATCCATGTCTTTATGTTGATGACTCAAAATAGTCTGCTAATGTTTCTCAATTGTTGTTGCTAGGAGGCGTAGTGCCCTCATTTCCAAGGTACATTTTGCAGTCATTTGGAAAACAGCTTAATCCTTCAGGAACTGGAAGTGATTCAATATTTGGTTTAAAAGAAAGCACGTTGCAGTCATTTTGGGATTTTCTGTCCTAAATAATATATTGACATCTGCAACCTTTGCTACTTCTTCACTTGACTACAGACCATTTATGAAAACATTAACTAATGTTGCTCTCATTTCAAATACTTGGAGCTCCCCTTTTCACTTTCATACACTGTGAAAATTACCCATTTATTCCTCTCTTCTGCTTCCTGATTTTTAACCAGCTTCCTATCTATAATGTCTCCTCCCCTCACCCCACAATGGCTACATTTTATTAAGTGTCTTTGGGAGTAAACTGTAAGCAGTCTATGCAGAGGTAAAGTCCCATATTATTCAATGGAGCTTACTCCCAGAAAAGTGTTACAACCCAGGAAAGGAATTTGGGCCTCACTAAAATTAGGCTTTTAAAAGTCAACAAACATGTTCATAGTCACCTATTATTCATGGTCTGTGGGTTTACAAAGTAGCTTTACCCCCTAATCAGCATCTCTATTGGCTATTCATTCCTTTCTTATATTGATGGTTCAGAATTTTGGCTCATTTTTCTCTTCCTTGGCCTTATTTGGATATCAGGAGGAGGCACAACAGGTTCCTTCCCCCAGACTGTTGCTTGGAGCTGGGACAACAGGAATTGGTGGGAGCCATGAATGTTCAAGGGAAATGTGTGCTGTAAGTAGGATGGCAGAACAAGAATGATGGCATTCTCAGTGAATATACATTTTTTTCAAGTCCCTCGATCAGGACTTTTCTTGGGGGATGAACATTTCTTAGAAGTATCAAATACCCATTGCTAGTAAAACAATAGGCTTTGAAAGTGAGTCAGATTCAGGTGCACATTTGAATGTTCACACTTACTTCCTTGTGCTCCTCCCATACAAAAAAAGAGCATATTAAGGAAACATTTCGATTTTTCATGTGCATCTGTCAAATCTGAAACTATCTGATGCATTTCTGTAGAAGAATTTTAAATAGCGGAGCAGTGAGATTTTTTTTTTTTGCCTGAAGGTGACAGATATTTTGAGTTTTAATTTCAAGAATATTACTAATGCCTGATGTGCTAAACCAAAGAGTGGCTATTAAACTCCTTGTCTCCTGATGAAGCGTCTGAAGTCATATGCTGATATTCCTGGAATGGTGTCAGATCGGATCTGCTAAACCCTGGGCGACTTGTTGATGCTATGAGGCAGCTTCTCCACTGTTGTTAATGCATTTCCTAGATTGTAGGTATCATTTTGTGTCTCTCTCTGTCTACCTTTGGCTCGCTGCTCTTGGTGCTTTCATGCTGATATCCTTATATTTTTTTCGCTTTTCTGTAGAGTTGTAACCTTTTTTTAAAAAAAATAATTTTTTTTTGTTCCTAGTGAAAGAGGCAGATCTAGCAACGAATGTTATATAAAGCCTAATTGGAAATCCTGCATGTTTAGTAATACCATTATTAAATGAAGATTGCACAGCAGTTCATCTGTTACCCTGACATTAATAAATACCACAGCATTTTATAAATTGTACAGTTAATAGGCTTACAAAATGTGTAAGAAGCAACGATAAAATTGTAATGTTTAACACTTGTATAAAAGAAAATAAAAGAGGCAGAGGCTGAGATTGCATTTGGGTTTATAGGTTATATGGCATAACGATTACTGAAGACTTTCAACTTAAATTGCCATTCTTTTTACTGTACATTGTAAAGCTTCTTCTTTGCCTTGACAAATTCCATCTTGCCTATTTCATTTCATTCCGAATGGAATTCTCTGAAAACCATTGGGCTGAAAACCATTGGGCTGGTTTGTCCCTTCTTTCCTTTCTGTGGCTAGTTCTCCTTCTTAGTGGTGCACAATTTCAGACTGCTCTGATGTCAGGGTTCAATCACTGACTGCTCCTCCATACCAAATAACAAAATCTTCCATGCAGAAAACTAGATATCAGGGTGAAGGGTGGGATGGAACCCTTCTTTCATGATACATTTGGTTGGTATGTGGAGGCTGGAACAAGTCTTTTATAGGAGCACTCAGCAACATATTTTGGTTCCAAACGGCATATAATATATTTAAAACTACTTGCCCCAATGATTGTCAAAATAGCTAATGAAAGTTAAAATGAAACCAGCAACAGTTACAACTAAGCTATATCGTAGCGATTTTTGATCTTAAAAATTCACCTTTTTCAGCTATCAGTTTGGACGATGATAACAAATCATAATCAGAATAATCAGCAATAATTTACCAATACAGCAATTTACAATACAAGCAACTTTTCCCCTGGTGCACACACATACAGACACACACACAGAGAGAGACACACAGATACAAACACACACAGAGAGAGGGGGGGGGAAAGAGAGAGAGAGAGAGAGAGAGAGAGAGAGAGAGAGAACGAATGAACGAACAAATGAACCATGGGGCCATCCTCAAGAAGGCTCCATTCCTGATTATCACTTAACTCAATTCAAAAGGTAGGACACCCAGAGAAAGACAGAAGATCTTAAACACATGCCTGTTTGTTTATTTACTTTGTTTACACCCCACCTTTCTTTCCAATGGGGACTGGGAGTGGTTTACATTGTTCCCTTTTCCTCTGTGTTCCCCCTGTAGGGTTAGATTTAGAGTATATGACTGAGTGAAGGTCACCCACCAATTAAGGTTGCCAACTCCAGGTTGGTAAATTCCTTGAGATTTGGGGGTGGAGCCTGAAAAGAGTAGGTTTTGGGGAGGGACCTCACTGGGCCATGCAGCCCACCCTCCAAAGCAGCCGTGTTCTCCAGAAGAACGCTTTCATGTGGAGATCAGCTGTAATTCCAGAAGATCTCCAGGTCCACATGTAGGCTAGCAGCCTTCTTACCAAAAGTCAAAATGGTAACTCTGAATAGTGCCAGATCAAATTAGTAAGTAGTGCAGCTCTTTTAACACAGGAGAAAGATGTAATAAAAGTGTGCTTTTGTAAACACAGGGCTCCAGTAATCTAATCTTTTGAAGTTTTCTAGGTACCTCCACATAGAGTGCATTATAGTAATCAAATGTTGATTGGACCAGAACACAGTAACTATCACATATCATGCCTTTCCAGGAAAGGGAGGGGCTGACATACCAAGCAACAGAAGCTGCCAAAGTATCCTTCTAGCCAAGAATGCCAGTTGTGGCTCCACCCAGAACATGTGATAAACTGCCATCCTAATTTGAATGTCCAGTTAATAGCTCCTTCTACTTGTCCAGTTTATTAATTCTCATCTAGGCCACAACCAACTCCTGACATGTGTACCACCATGCCCTCTATCTCACATGGAAATAAATGAAGCATTCCAAATTCCCTGAAAAACCCCAGCCAACAATTTTATGCAGATTGTCTGGAATCAGACCTTGTCCCAGATTTACCTGAGCCACAGCAGGTGGCTATGACTCTAGCCCCTGTTTGAGTGAGTGATGCAGCATATGTGGACACTGGGGGCTACTATATCACTCTAAGTGTGTATCGGTGTTATCTCCTTGAATAGGATGCCTCTCTTTGTCTTAACCTGGAAGCTGCCCTGTGACCTTTCCTCTCTCTGTGCATTCTTTGTTTTTCCCATTCTTCACATGGCTTTTCATGGAGTCACATGTCTCTACAGGGCCTCTCCTGCAGAAGCAAGGCCTGTAGCCAGATGAAAATTGATGGGGGGCACTGGGGGCATGATGTCACTTCTGACATCAGAACAAATAATAAGCCTAACCTCCCTCATTGCATTGTTGTGGAGAAAAAGTGGGAACAGATAGGTAGAGAGCAGGGCTTAATTCATTCTCAGCCTCCGGTGGCTTGTGTCTAGGGTTGCCAGGTCCCTTCGCCGTCACGGTGGGGGGGTTTGGGGGGTGTTCTGGGGGTGGGCGGGATGTTATGCGATGATGTCCCTGTTTGAGGGTGGGGTTTCCCCCACCCGCCAACTGGCTGGCAGTGCATCAAAGCCCACCAAAACGGGGGAACCCCCACTGGTTCCTGGGGACTGGCAACCCTACTTGTGTCTGTTCAACGCTCCAGCCCCTTGCTTCTCCAGGCAGTGGCCTGCATAGATGCACCATTTGAACAGCTGACTTTCCTGGCTTTATTCAGGGTGAGCCTGGGGAGCGGCATGCAGAGATTTGCCCAAGCGGCCTGTGCCAGGTCTAAAATAGAGAAGATGAAGACAAACTGAGGCTGCAAAAGCAGCCCCAAGTACTGCTTTAAAAAATGCCTGGTGGCATGGGGGAAGACGGAGGCAGGGGGGCAGCCTCTGGGCTGGCAAGCATTGCCTCACTCTCCCTCCACGCACACACAGTGTAGGATGAGGCTGGCCAGAGAAAACGCCACCCTGCAGAAATGAGGTTGTGGCCCTTGCTGGGCTCTGCCAGCAGGCAATGGCTACGCTCTCTGCCCAGAGTGGGTTTCTCAAGGAAGAAGGATCCCTGTCTTAGGATGGGACAGCACATTCACTTATCCCCAGCAGACGTCTTCCCCCTCTTGGCCAAGAACTGTGCTGGCTGCTGTGAGGGCGGCAGGGAGGAGGGCCGGGAGGAGGAGGAAGCCTGGGGTAAGCGGCATACCGCCCTCCTCCCTCCTTGATTGTTAAATAATAAAATGAATGTTTCTACTTCGAAGGAGTTTGTGAAATGGATCAGTTTTGCATATGCAAGGAGGAGCATTCACAAACTAATGGCTCAGCTATGGTTTGGGAGATGTAGAAACACCAGAGAGATCACAGGAAGGATGCAGACAATGAAGAAAACAGCCATGATGTAGTATTATGAATATATATATTTAAACTGCTGTTTTGCAGTGAGTAGTAGTTCTTCAATAGGTAATCAAGATGTACGCATGCACACACTTCAATGAAACAAATTCTTAAGTTAGATAAGTCAGCTGGCTGGCAGAGGGACTTACCCAGGGCTATTTTTGGGCAGGTACGCACAGGAACAGAGTTCCGGCTGGCTTTAGAGTTGGCCACGCCCACTACAGCCAAAACCTCTGCATGCGTGGCTACAGAGGGAAGGCCTGGAGAGCGACCTTCCCCCCGCCACTTTAAATGCCTCCCCGTGCCTTCCCTGGCCTGTCCAAGGGCCGGCTTGCCTGGTATCCCCGCAGCCGCAGGGTGCCCGGGCAAGCCAAGGGAAGGCATGGGGGTGTGGCCTAATATGCTAATGAGTTCCTGCTGGGCTTTTTCTACAAAAAAAGCCCTGGACTTACCAGTAGAAAGAGGAAGGCCTAGGCCACATTGCCTGCATCACACAGGAAGCAAAATCATCGAGCCAGTGACTTGGTAGAAGTCAGTTTTACCCAGATAGCAGAGTGTCACCGGGAAGTCACTGGAATGATGACATCACTTCCTGTGTGACACTGGAGATGTGGCCTGGGCCTTTCTTTTTCACCTGATTGCCAGGAGGGACCTGGCAATCCTAGTGAGTAGACAGGGTGTGTGAAGATTGGGACTACTGTTAACCCCCCCCCCCCAAACCTGGATCCCTGATTGTGTGGACAAGCCTTTATGCACATAGTTCATATGCATGTAGGTAAAATCTGTTCACACAGGCTACTAGGACTATCAGGTCTCTTGCTATGGTAGGAGTCTTCCACCCAGCAGCCCCGGTTGCATGCCATTGCTTGGTAGAGCCAGTGGGGAAAATGGGGGGGGGGCACAGTTAGGCATTGCATCAACATCATTTCTGGCGCAAACCTGGGGTGATGTCACCATGTTTGTGCTAAACTCCAGGATTCCCCTGAAACTCAGCATGAGGCTGATGTGAAAATGCCACCTCTGGATTTGCACTGTAACTGACTGTACCACACCTATTTCTCCATCCCTGCTTTCTAAAGCTCCCACCAGTTGCCCACACTGGGATGGGAACCCTGCGAGGTTAATAACTATGGGTTAATCACAGTCCTGTTCCCTCTGCATGCATTCAGTCATCTTATGTTACCGTGACAAGGGCTAGAAAGATAGAAGGGTATTGTTAGATCGCACTAACAAAGGACTCGTAGAGTGATTCAGCAAGTGATTCAGCTTTATTTAGAAGTAACGAACAAGCACTAACTCAGTAAGAAACCAGAACAGAAAACAGTGGGAGCTTATGCTCCTTTTAAACATAACCGGGCTAATGTAGCCACGCCTATTTACAAATAACAACCAATGAGATTGCTAGGATAAAGACCAATGGGAGTCTTTCCCTCCTAGGGAATGGTATCGTTCTGATTGGTCGCTGTTACGAAGCGACCAATAGGAAGTTTGCTCAGAGGAGCCCTGGTCTGGCTCGAAGCTTAACATGGGAGTCCTATGAGGTGATTCATGTAATCATTTCAATACATTACAATTCCTCCCCCCTAAGTTAAGCCATCATCCCAATTGTTTTATTATTTACATACATACAATCAACCTTTGTACATTAGTTATTCCAACAGTATTTACACTCATAGTCCTTCAGATAAGTCGGCATTTGCCGCGAACGCTGGGACCTGCGGAGCGGTGCAGGCTCCATGGGCAGACAAGGTTGTGGGTCAGAGTGGGGTTCACTACAGCCTGGATCAGGCACAGACTCGACTGGGATTTCAGCCCCGCACACAGGGTTCTGCCCTGACTCGGGGACAGTACCGGGCCTTTCGGTACTCACCGCCTGCTCTGGGGGTGTCCCCTCGACATCAGGGGATTCAGCCGTCGGAGAGTCAGCGCTGTCCCTAGCCCAACGTCTCCTTAACTGATCTATGTGGCGCCGCCATATTCGACCGTCAGCTAACTGCACCACATACATTCGAGTACCCACAGAGTCGGATATAACCCCAGGAAGCCATAAGTGCCCGTTTGCATAATTTCGTGCGAAAACCTTGTCCCCTTTTTCAAACATGCGCACCTTCGGTTGCGCCGTGGTACGCTCGGATTGCTCTTCAGTGAGGTCTGGGTGCATTCGGTTCAAACGGGTCGTGAGTCTCCGCCCCATTAACAATTCGGCCGGACTACGGCCTGTAGCACTACAGGGGGTGGTGTGCTGCAGCAAAAGAAAGGAGCCCAGCCTCTGGCTCCAGTCCCCTTCGTCCATTTTACCCAGGGCCTCTTTGGCCGTCCTGACCATCCGTTCGGCTTGGCCATTAGATGCCGGATGGAAAGGGGCCGAAGTCATTTGGCGTATGCCATTACTCGTGAGGAAGAGCCTAAATTCCTCAGACACAAATTGAGGCCCGTTGTCACTGACGATGACGTCAGGCAACCCGTGGGTGGCAAAAAGTCGGCGGAGCGCATGGATCACAGCAAGTGATGTGGTCGATTTCATATGCACGACCTCCAGCCATTTGGACATAGCGTCCACCACAATTAGGAACATTTGCCCTTGGAGAGGGCCAGCAAAATCTATATGCAATCTGGCCCAGGGTTTACCAGATGACTCCCAGCCTTGGGGTGTAGCTTGTGGGGGATCGGGTCTGACTTGCTGGCATTTGGGACACCCTCGTACCCATTCTTCGATCTCTTTGTCCAGCCCCGGCCACCAGACATACCCTCTGGCCAACGCTTTGGTGTGTACCATACCGGGGTGACCCTCGTGCAGCGACTCTAACACTCTCGTCCTGAGTTTGTCAGGAACCACCACCCTGTTCCCCCATAATACACAGCCCTTAGAAATGGATAGTTCATTTTGACGGCTTTTGTAAGGGCCGAACTCCGGTTCAACGCTTCCAACCGGCCACCCCCTCCAAACCCAGTTTAATACTCGGGACAGCACGCTATCCTTGGCCGTGTGTGCTGCAATGTCCCTGGATGATACCGGGGGTCGAGGAAGCTCCTCAATTGCCAAGACCTCACAGGCGGGGGCAGGGTCTGCGCCAATGTCCGGCACCGGGCACCGGCTGAGGGCATCCGCATGCCCAATCGCTTTCCCAGGCCGGTGCTCTAAGTCAAAATCATAAGCCTGCAAAAATATCGCCCATCTAAGCATGCGTGGGGACATGATGTTTGGCAATTGCTTATCGGGCGCAAAAATCCCCAGTAGCGGCTTGTGGTCAGTGACCAGCAAAAATCGTCTGCCAAAAATAAAATCATGGAACTTTTTGACAGCCGCTACCAACGCCAGACCCTCCTTGTCTATCTGGGCATAGTTCCGCTCTGCCGCAGATAGTGATCTAGAATAAAAAGCGATAGGCGCTTCGCTCCCATCAGGCATCAGATGGCTTAAAACTGCGCCTACTCCAAAAGGTGAAGCGTCAGCAGCTAACACCAGGAGCTTGTGTTCATCATAATGCGTGAGTACGGCATTAGATGTCAGCAGCTCCTTGACTCCCACAAAAGCCTTTTCCTCGGCCTGCCCCCACTTCCATTTTGCCTCCTTGTGCAAAAGCGCGTGCAAAGGGGCCGCCACTGATGCCTTATGCGGTAAAAACGCATGATAAAAATTCAGGAGTCCTAAAAAGGATTGGAGCTCCTTCTTACTCACCGGCCTGGGGGCGTTTTGGATTGCAGATACCTTCTCATCCGTGGGGTGGACTCCCTCTGCGTCAATGCGAAACCCCAGGAAGTCCACACTTTCCACCCCGAGCGTGCATTTTGAGCGCTTAACTCTGAGACCGGCATTTTGAAAACGCCTGAGGACCTCTTTAACCCGGTCCAGTAGTTCCTGTTCAGACCCGCCCGCAATCAGCACGTCGTCAAAATAGGGCACTGTGCCAGGTACCCCCCTTAGTAGACGTTCCATGAGGCCCTGAAAAATCCCAGGTGCTACGTTGACCCCGAATTGCAGCCTGTTCACTTTAAAAGCCCCTTGGTGGGTTACAATTGTTTGGGCCTCGGCAGCCTCCGGGGTGACAGGCAACTGCTGGTATGCCTGGGCCAGGTCAAATTTGGCGAAAATCTTGCCACCCCCCAGGGAAGCCAAAATGTGGCTTATTACCGGGACCGGGTACGAATGTTGCTGCAGCGCCTTGTTAATCGTACATTTGTAATCGGCGCATAGTCGTATGGACCCATCTGATTTGACAGGGGTTACGATCGGGGTCTCCCATTTGCTGTATGGTACTGGCTCTAAAACCCCTTGCTCAACTAGTTTGTCAATCTCTTTTTCCACCTTATGTTTGAGAGACACAGGTACTTTCCGATACTTCAACCTAATAGGTTTGACTGACGGATCTAAGTCAAACGCAACCGGGGGGCCCTTGTACCTCCCCAACCCTTCGGCAAATACATCAGGGAACAGGTCGTACAGCATGCCCCATTTATTTTCAGACATCCTGTTAATCCCAGAAATACCAATGCCCAATGGCTCAAACCAATCTAACCCTAGCAGGTTAACCCGGTCTCCCTCTGCAATCAGGAATGACAGTTTAACACATTTCCCCTTATACTCAACAGTAACAGAGTCCCGTCCGGCCAAGGGAATTCGGTTGCCCTGGAAGTCGGACACTCTGGTTCCCGCAGGCTGGAGCCGCCGCCGGCTTCGGTTCGGGAACAACTGGCGCCAGGACGCGGCAGAAATCACCGTCACGGACGATCCTGAGTCCACCTCCATTGTACAGGGTCGGCCGTCGAGGAGTGGAGTCACGGTGATCTTGCCCTGGCTGCTGGTGCGATTTACGGCCGATGCGCTCGACAAGGTCGCCGTCAACTGGCAGCTTGCTTCCGATGCTGAGGAACGGGTCTTGCCTTGGGTGCTGACTGGAGTGCCCCTCTGCGCTGACCGGTTGTTAGTTGAGGGATCCTTCTTTGCTGATCTGCAGACTCTGGCCAGATGACCACGCCGCCCACACGCTCTGCAGTCGACATCACGAGCCCAACAGGAGTCGCGCTGGTGTTTCCCGCCACAACCGGAGCAAGGCTTGACGTTGGTAGTCTTCGCTGGGGTCCGCTTGCCTCGAACCGCGTTGACGTCATCATCCGCGTCTTCGCCCTCGCTGTCTCGTTGAGCGTGTATACTGGGCTCTGCCACCCGCTGGCGGACCTCCTTCGTGGACTTCTCCGCTGCTTCCGCGGCCACGGCCTCTTCGTAGGCCACTGCCCAGGTCAGGGTGGTGCGGGCGAACAGCCTCTGTTGCAGCCTTTCATCTTTGAGACCGCAGACGAGACGGTCTCTGAGGGCTTCCTCCACGTTGTGGAAATTACATGGCCGTGCGGCTTTGCGAAGGGCCGCCACGAAATCTGCGATGGTCTCGCCTCCGGCCTGGTTCCGCTTGTAAAAAGCGTGCCGGCAGGCGATCTCCGACGGTTGTGGAGAATAGTGAGCCTTAAGCTTCTCCGTGATGTCAGCGTAGGTGACAGTCTTTATATCAGTTGGGGCCACCAACGACCTGGCTATGTCGAAGGTCCCCTTCCCGCAGGAACTCAGGAGGCATGCTCGTTTCTTCGCCTCATCGGTGATGTCGTGGGTCTCCAGATGGAACTCGAACCTGGACAGGTAGGAGTCCCAGTCTTCTGAGGAGGGTTCGAAGCACTCGAACTTCTGGCTTCCAGCCATCGTGGGAGACTTGGGCACCGGAGCTGGTGGCGCCTCCGCCGGATCGGCTGCTGTGCTCTGCTCGCTTTCTTCCGAGTCCGAAGTGTGGATGTCCGCAGGGCTGCCTACCTGCTCTAACATCCCACCTTCGTCGCCAATTGTTAGATCGCGCTAACAAAGGACTCTTAGAGTGATTCAGCAAGTGATTCAGCTTTATTGGAAGTAACGAGCAAGCACTAACTCAGTAAGAAACCAGAACAGAAAACAGTGGGAGCTTATGCTCCTTTTAAACATAACCGGGCTAATGTAGCCACGCCTATTTACAAATAACAACCAATGAGATTGCTAGGATAAAGACCAATGGGAGTCTTTCCCTCCTAGGGAATGGTATCGTTCTGATTGGTCGCTGTTACGAAGCGACCAATAGGAAGTTTGCTCAGAGGAGCCCTGGTCTGGCTCGAAGCTTAACATGGGAGTCCTATGAGGTGATTCATGTAATCATTTCAATACATTACAGGTATCATCAAGTAAATGTTGAAAATATTGATTAGGAGACCAATCCTTTTGAATGCATGACTTGTGAAGACTAAGCGCCTCCTAGGCCAGCAGTGCAACAATAGAATGAGAAAGCCACCCACAATTTATACCTCCCACAGAGTTGCATGCTTTCAAATGTTATTGAGGTGGTGTGGGAAGATGCCATGGGCAAGAGTTTCCATACAGCCATGATAATGTATGAAGCAGTTGGGAGAGAACACACAAACATGCAAGTTGGTGGTTTGAGTCAGTGCTGCTTGTTTTTCCATTTGAGAGATGTTTAACATTCGCATAGGCTTGTCTGGCATAATGTTTAGATGTACCACATTACATTTAGATCCTTTCTTACTGGGGTGTAGGTGATGCCCAAGGCCCATATTTTACAACAGGTGCTGCCCAAATACGCATTGTATGGTGCCAGCTGAGACAGCCGCCTCAGCACAAATTCTGAAGGATCCCTCCCCCTCCCCCCCCCATTATCAGGCAGCATCTTGTTTATGTGTTTGGAGAAAAATCTGCTGGTGAACCTTCATCGACAGAATGAACCTATAATATAAAATACAAGCTATGAGTTGTAGAGATATTGCTGAGGTGAGCACTTCCATGCTCCAGTTTCCTGAGTTCCTATTGAGAGCTGGTTTTCCCAGTCTCTTTTATCAATAGTAACGTAGCTCTTTTCAAGATTTACTTTCCTTTCTACTTCGAGATTTACAAGTCCTTTCCATAGACTATAGTTCTAATCGCTCACAGCAATAAGGACACGGCACAATCCTTCTTCCAGAATGGACTATAAAATGTGTAAAACATTCACTAGACTGATTTGATTCATTCTGCTCATTCACAAAATCTGAGAAAACTGTTGGGTTCTATTAATGTGATTCACGCTAGTGCCAGAGCAACACACTTATGTGTAGAAATGAACCATTTATGCAGTCTTATGACTGCAAATTGAATAGTGTAGTACAAACGAAAAGGGAGGAGAGTGCAGCACTAGTGCATTTGCTTTGCATTGGAGATCTCAGGTTCAATCCTGGCTATTACCAGTGTTTTGGTTTTTTAAAGATTTTAGGGAACATAGCTAGGAGAGACTTTTCCCAATATTCTTAACTGAATTGGCCTAGACTATTTAAGCCCTACATGGCTTGGGACTAGGGCTGCCAGGTCCCCTCGTCACTCCGGTGAGGAGATTTGGAAGGCATTCCGGGGTAAGCTGGGCTGCCCCAAGCCCTGCCCCCAAGCCCCGCCCCCAAGAGTGACCACCTGCCTTGCCACCCCTCTCCCCCCCTCCTGCCTGATTTAAAGGGCTTCAGCTGATTGGCGGGTACCATGTGGCTCACTGACCAGCTGGAGGGCTCTTTAAATCTAGTAGGAAGGAGGGAGAGGGGCAGTAGCGGGCTGCATGCTCAGCTCGCAAAAAGATCCTTTAGAGGGTCTTTTTGTGAGCAGGGTGGGGGCTGCGACACCCAGAGCTGTGGAAAATCCACCCTGCACACTGTGGCCCCAAGGGAAGTGTGCCTGGCCCTCTCATTGTCAGTCTTCAGGAGGCAGTTGAATACAGTTTTATTTAGCACTGCATTTGATTGATTTAATTTTTATCATTGGCAGTCCTAATTTGAATTTTTTTAATTGTGAGTTTTATGGGCTTTATAATTGCTGTCTTTATTGTGTTTTGATAATGTTTTACTCATACGGTAAGCTGCCTTGAGTTCCACAAAGTAGAAAGGAAGCTAATTAATGTTTAAATAATAAATAATTACACGTGACTAATTGTGATAATTCTTGTATGTGTGTGAAACTGAGGCACCAATTGATCAAACTAGCACATTTATGTAATCCTTGCTAGGCCAGAGGCCTGCAGACAGACACATGAGACTGTGGAACTGGACTGTGGAGTAAAACAAGGGGCAGTGAGAAAAGGGATGGAGGGATTTTATATGGGAAGTAGAAACATAGAGGGCTATTTGTGTTATCATTTACCTAGGGTTATCAACTGACTTGGAGAAATATCCTACCCCTTATATAAATGCTTTATGGGATATTATTTACCCCCATGCCATGGAAAGCTTCAACTGGCCATTGGAACACATTAATCCTTTATTTAAAGGAAAGATTTTTCTCCAGATGAGTTGGCAACCCTAACCTGGTCAAGCAAGGGAATTTCAGGGCTTGGAGACTGGGCAAGATTGCCAAAAGGGCAGGGATGAGTAGGAGGCAGTCAGGCACGTGTGTGTGTTCGTGTCTGCAGGTTGAATTTCACAAATTCTATAACTAATGGAGCTAAGCCTCTCCAGGTTTGTATTCTGAAAAATCTGCTCAGGACTTCAGTGTTCAGTGCACATTCTGTGGGACACTGGGTTATTTTATACAACATTTGGAACTCATATTATTCCGGAACACAATGAAATAGTTTTGCTTAGTGCTTGTTGCAATGCTTATTCCAGGAAATTTTGGAATATGTTTTGCAGCACAGTATGAATACACACTGCAGAGTATAATAGAATATTTTCATTAGAACATTCCTGAGGTAATACTATGTCGCTCCTGAATGCAGCTCCTGAAAGACTAAAAGTACTATTAGAAATACAGGGCGTGAGCTTAACTTCAATACAAGCTTTACAATGCCATCCTAAGCAGAGTTATACCCTGCTGAAGCCATTGATTTCAATTGACTTAGAAAGGTGTAACTCTGCTTAGGGCCATGCTGCCAGTCTTTCCCACTGAAATGTTTGAGACTTACCCCAGCATAATGGTCTTCCATTCCCCTTCTCCTCAGACCACTCACTTAAATTAGCCTTTTTGAATTAATTAGGTTACTTTAGGAAAAAAAGGAATGTGAAGGCTGCAATTAGGCTGTTATTCAGCTGCAATAACAGAAACCATTTAAACTGTGGGAGACTAGCCACTCTTTTAAGTATGAACTATTCCTGGACTCCCTAATGGCCAGCCTGCCGAAGTAAAATGAAAGCCTGGTTATTTCTAAACATGACATGAAACAATCCAGAAATGCTACCGTCAGAGCAAAATATAACAACACATTTTATTTTCCAGGAACTGCACACATATTAAAAAGAAACATAAATTGCTGTGGTTCAGGACATTGGTTTGGCAAGAAGGCAGAATGCTCTATGGTTAGCCAGCCAACTGAGTCAAGGGCAGAAGTTCATCTTTACTTTTTTAAAAAAAGTTTGCATCCAAGTGGTGGCCGTCATACTCTGGAAGCCTAGGTTTTGAACTCCCTCTTTCAGTTACTGAGGTTTTTCCTGTTGCATATGATAGGGGCTCTTATCTAGAGTTGCCCTTCCTCACACAGTGTGATTCTGCATATTCATTGAGGTTCCCACTGTCCATTGGAATCAACATGAGCTAGACCTGTCTTTCCTGTCCACAACAGTGTCTTATGTTCTCAGTTTCATTCTGAATCAGAAGTAACTGGAAAAAAAAGAAGGTACTTCTGAAAGTTCAAGGTACCCCAAATTAGGGTCATGCTGCTAGTTTCTCCCACTGAAATGTTTGAGACTTACCACAACGTAATGATCTTCCATTGCCCTTCTCCTCAGACTTAAATTAGCCTTTTTGAATTAATTAGGTTACTTTAGGGGGAAAAAATTCAGAATTGTTTTGGGTGATTTCAACTACATCCACCTCAGTTGATTCCAATGGCCAGTAGACCTGGCATATGAGTCCAGAATCCAGGTCCACTGTTTTCAATGGATGGTAGACCTGGCATCCAGATTTTCCCACTGATATCAATGGAGGTAGACTTGGCATTCCATTACACCAGATCTGCTGCCCATTGGAGTCAATAGGTGATGGACTTGGTCTCCAGATGCCGGGTCTGCCTCCCAAGCCAAAACAGTCCAAAATCACCCCCAGATTTCAAGATATTAATT
>NW_015160852.1:137461-147269 GCF_001447785.1 Gekko japonicus | reverse complement strand
CAAAACAGGGAATTTCAGGAACTGTTTGGGATTGGAAATGTCCAACTGTACTAAATGTCCCAAATGGTTTGTGACCAAGTTACCACAATAACTACATTTTCCAAATTGAGCCTAACTGGACCTTAAGATCACTGCCACCACTGAGGTACTGGATGCAACGTGGCTGCTATGCATTGTGATGAAGGAATAAATAAAAATATATCCGTCCCCCACTAACAGTGGTGGTCTTCTGCTGATCAAAAATAAGCATGGAAAAGGGTTGTGGCTCAGTGGTAGAATGTCCTCTTGACATGTGTAAAGTCCCAGGTTCAATTCCTGGCAACTCCAGTTAAAAGGATTAGGTCAGGGGTGTCGAACTGTAAAGCGGGGGGGGCGGGGTATAAATCAGATAAGTAAATAAATAAATAAATTTGTTATGAGGGCCACATCTGACATAAATGAGACTTTGTTGGGCTGGGCCATGTGTGTCATAAAATGTAATGCCAGGTAGTGGAGATATAAACTTTATAAAGGACACAAACACAAAGGGTCTTTTTTAAAATTAAAATAAAATCATGTTGAGAACATTAGCACTCTTGCAATATTTTGTTTATTTAACAGTGTCTGATAACTGACACCTCTTGCTCTAATCTGGGAGAATTGGGTTTGATTCCCCACTCCTCCACTTTCACCTGGCTGGATGACCTTGGGCAAGCCATAGTTCTGGCACAGCTGTTCTTGAAAAATGGCAGTTTCTGTCAGAGCTCTCTCAGCCCCACCTAACTCACAGGGTGTCTGTTGTGGGGAGGGGAAGGGAAAGGAGTTTGTAAGCCGCTCTGAGACTCCTTCAGGTAGTGAAGGGCAGGGTATAAATCCAATCTCTTCTTCTTCTTCTTCTTGCTCTGAATTATTGCATCAAAATGTATGTGCTGTTGCAAACTTGAGTATGCTGTTCAGGTATGTATCTGTAAGCTGCAAACCTACAATAATGCAGCAGCAGAACTGGAAGAAGAAGCAGAAGACAGCCAGTTCCACTGTGGGCCTGATAGAAGCCCTCCAGGGGCCTCATCCAGCCCCCGGGCCACATGTTTGACACCCCTGGATTAGGTGGTAGGTGATGTTAAAGGCCTCTGCCTGAGACCCTGGAGTGTTGTTGCCAGTCAGAGTAGATTATACTCTGTCCTTGACAGATCAATGGTCTGATTCAGTATAAGGCAGCTTTGTGTGTTCAAGTGTGATCTTTGGATCCAATTCTTTTTTTAAACTTGGAATTTGGGACATTTGGCACGTATGGATTGTCCCATGCAACTTCCAAGTAAATACACAAACAAGTAAGAGAGCTGAGCTATAACTGGATGCAGTAGTAGGATATATGTGAGTAAATCTCCTACTCCTTGAGAAACAGTTATAAGCAACTACGGGGACCTTATCCAGACTGGCAGTGCAGAAGTGAAATAAAAGAATGCTTCCACCATATCATTCTCCTGATTATGATGGCGTAGGGCTGCCAGCCTCCAGGAGTAGTCTGGAGACCTCCCAGGTTTACAACTGATCTCCAGACTACACTACAGAGATTAGTTTCCATGGACAAAATGGCTGCTGTGGAGTCTGGTCTTTATGGTGTTACAACCCTCCCCAAACCCACCATCCCCAATCTTCACCCCCCACCCCCCCGCAAATCTCCAGGAATTTCCCAACTTGGAGATGGCAACTCTACTACTTCTTGGTGAAAAAAAAAAGATTATTTCTGCATGGGATATGACATGGAAAATATGGAGTTAAACCCAGGCCTTGGGCCTTCTGCTGCTTCTGTATACATGTCTAGTTGAGTCCCGAGTTTACAACAAGTTCTCCAGGCCTGCATTATAGCATTGAGAAGAACCCAGAATATAGCTCAGTGTAGAATCATTGGACCCTTCTGCCATCATCATACTCATTTAATATGCTTGAAGTGTTTGTTTATATTTATTTAGATATTTATACCCTGCTTTCTCTCCCCAAAGTCAGTTACAACATTGTTCCCCACTTCTTCATTTTATCCCTACAACAACACTGTGGGAGTAGTTTTGCCTGAGAGTGCATGACTGACCCATCATGGTCACACAATGAGGTTTCATGGCAGAGTGGGGATTTGAACCTTGGTTTCCCACTTTGTAGTCTGACACTCTAACCACTGCACCACACTATACAACTTCCAAGCCAAGAAGAAAGCATCATCACTGTAGGGTGGAAAAAATTGAAGCCTGTGGTTCTTTAGGAAAGGCAATTATCTGTTTCTTCATGAAGTCACTTAAAAACAGTTGGCTGTAACATTTATATAAATCAAGAACCACAAAATAAATTCTATTTTTAAATGATAGCTTAAGAAAAGAACTATACATTTCACTTTTGTATGAAAAAGCATGGAATCCGTAGGTTATAGATCACTTTTAATTTTGTGCCATGTAAGCACTACAGATATTCTGTGCTAGTTTACAGCCTCCAGTGTCATCCAAAGCAGAGTTCTTTCTTATTGGTCTAAATATCCAACTCTAACAAAATACAATTGTCCACCCCATTACATGAACTGCTAAAGTTACACAGAAAGACGGTTACAGGGCAGGGCTGTAGCTAGTGCAAGGCATACAGGGTGACACCCCACCCAAATGTTCAATACCCCAAAGGGACCCAAGCAAGCAAGGCCCTCCCCCTCAGATATTCCCTGCAGAGCGACGATGCAGCAATAGCAAGGGCGGTTTCATGCCAGTTTTTATTGCCAGTGATGCAGCTCTGGAAAGCCCAGAGTCCCTGGCCATTAAGATCCTTAAAGATGTGTAGTCACCGCAGTCTGTAGCAGCAACATTCGACCTAGGGGTGCCTGAGAGGCAAACATTGTTTCTCCCTAAGTTGCCGCTAGACTCCTACTGGAGCCTGCCTATCGAGCGTCAACCAAAAGAACAAACTTGGGAGCAAAATTTGTGTAGTATTCACAAGATCCGCGGGGCTGCTTACTATTTCCTAATGGCAAGTCTATCCATTCCCCAACTCCCTTTGGAGCTTCCAGGCCAGTACCAAGCTGGACCCAGACCCACTGGGATGCTTGCTGAGATGCTGCGCTCCTCCTCCTCCTCCCAGTCCTGGCTGGACTCAGGCCTTGCCATGGGAACAAGAATCCAAAACATAATTAGAGCCAAAACACACCAAAACACGCCTAGTGACATCATGCTCCCTGGGTGCCCAGGTGCCCCCCTCACACCCCACACTAGCTACGGGCCTGTTACAGGGAAAGAATTTCAAATAAGTCTGTTTCCAAGAGGTTTCCATTTGAGAGATTCCTTTCTTCCTTTGGCTTGACCATCAAAACACTTCAAATGCCCTGTATTTCAATGGGTTTAGAACAGGGTTGCCAACTTTTCAACTGTTCCCTCTAGCTGTTTAATATAAGTTTGATCTACAGCAATTATCAAATGGTGTTATTTAACTTGATGTCATAAAAAACTCAGCTGCCCATTTTCACTCATTAAAGACTGTTATGACACCCCTGTCCACTTCACTCCCTCAGAGGCAAGATTTTCCCTGTTTTTCTTTCCCTTTTATGACTGAGCCACCCTAGACATCTGTTTTCTTCTTTCCTGAAGAATTATGGCTGTCCCACCCTGTCACAGTATAATATTTTGCCTGTTTGCTCAGCCCAGGAACCTGAGGAAAGGAATGGAAGCCCCCTTTAACTTATACGACTTAAATGTCACTCAAGAAGTTTTTATATTCCAAATTAACAAAATATTTTATTCAGGGAGAAAGGTCAGGTGAAATCAGGAGTACAATTTCTGAGGTATCTCAATATAGATAACTCTGAGGTAAAATCAATACATGCACAGACGTTAGTTCTCTGTTTCAGGCTAATAAAGGTTTCTTAAGCTTTTCACAGTTACTTAAATCTTTATGTTGTTTTTTTAGCCCCCTGTAGGGGATTTTTTAATTGCATTTTCTATAAACTACAAAGAAACAGCAAGGGAGGGGAATCTACAGACTACAGGAGAAAGTAAAGAAAACCACTAAAAACCAATGTTCCCTCTAAGCTGTGGAGCCCTGTGAGCAAAAATTCTACTTTGTGAGCTCCTGGCATTAAAGTTGTGAGCAGGTGATTTGGCAACTGCATAAATTAGTTTGCTCTGGAGCCCTCCTTCCTGAGCTAAGACAAAATTGTGTGAGCCGGAGGCAAAAAAACTGTGCGCTAGCTCACACTAACTCAGCTTAGAGGGAACACTGCTAAAAACCCAAGAGATGAAGATCATACATTACTTAAAATACAACAGGATTTTTTTAACCATTACATTTTTCTTTCTTTCTTTTTTTTTGGCGTTGAAAGTGATCAATAATATTTTATCGCTTATATTATCAATTCCAACAAATCTGACTCTATGAAGAGCTATACAAGATCATAGAAAAAAAATAAAAACCCCTACTAAGGCAGGCTTCAGAAAACATTAGCATCTCATTGTTTTTTTTAACTTTTTGTTCCCCAAGTGACAATCAAATTTATTTTGGGGGGGGACCACCCCCCATCTTAGAGTCCAGTCCTCATCAGTTAGTATACTTGTTATCTCATCGTCTCTTCCTCTTTTACAGTCTTCTTCCTCATTATCTTCTTCCCTTGTTGATCCAAGTTGTTGTAGCAGACATTGGCCAGTCTTTAGGATAGAGTTCATTCTTCCCTTTTATCGCTTTAATCCATAAGTCTTCTGGAGAATCTAACCACTCTTTCACCAGGCAGATTATCATTTTTATATTTTCAGGATATGTCCACAGATCACATCCCTTTGCTTTAAGTATTGCTTTTAATCTGCAAACCGGTCCCTTAATGACATACAGTCCATTTTAGATTCTCCCCTTTATCCATTTGGAGTTATAGGAGCTGATTCTCGGTTGTTGTCTCTATCCTTTTGCAGATGTCTTTCAGTTAGAACTGCAATGCAACATAGTCCTAATTGAATATTGTTGTTAGCCAGCAGGGGGCGCCCATTTTCTAGTGGAAGAGTCTATAATAGAATCAGGTCACATGGCCTGGTCAACTGAATTCCGACTTTCTGAAGAAGGCTTAGATTTCATTCTGCTTTCTTCAGCACCATCTTTAAGGGTGTTTATTCTTTTGTAAAATTGCCAAAGATTTCTAAAGTCCACAGTATCACCCAGAAATCCCTTGACAGCTCTTCATTATAGTCCATTTACACTTAAAGCTCCATCCCCCCTTTACAATGCTTCAAACTCTGTTTGTTTTGTTGCAGGGGGGAGTTCTCCCCCCCCCTTTGCTTATTAAGGGGGGGACTTTCCGCCTTTTTAAAAATTCAACGCTTCAACAAACTCACAGTTCAACGTCATTCTCGCCATTTCATCTCAGGTAAGGTTAATTTCGCCAGCTCTCCACATGCTTCTTCTGGTCAGCGGCTCCTGTTCCATGCGGAAGCAAAGCGGTGGGACTGTTGGGGCAGAAGGGAGCCTCAATTCACTGGCTGCGTGCGGGGGAGAGGCAACCCTTTAGCGCCCCATGGCTAGGAGCCCTTTGCAAGGGCTCCGGGGGGTGCATACATTTGCACCCCCTCCCAACCACCAGCTCACAGCTCACATCCCTGGGAGCACCCAGGGGAGGCGGCCACTATTGAGTCGCCAAAAACCGGAAGACTTAAATCTTTATGTTGAGAGGATTTTGTTCCAGTGTTTTCCCCGAACACTTCAGTACACTTTCTTTGAGTAATCTCTCTTGGATTCCAGAAGGCTGGTACACTCTCTGCAGTATCCAAACCCCTTCTCTTGAAACACTCATCTTGAGTTTTTAACTGATTCAATACTCGTCTTGAGTTTTTAACTGACTTTTAAGGTCTCTAAAGGCAGTTTCTAGCCTCACCAGACCAGAAGTCTCTTCACTTTTCAGAGCTAACTCCCTGTTTTAACTTGGTAGGAAAATTCCTTCTCTCACTAGAAGATCTATCCCCTTTGTTTGGCCCAAATGGAAGCCTTTGCCTACTTTCCAAACTTCCTTGCCAACTTTCTCCCAGTTCTCCTGTTTGTGTTAAACTGCTCTCATTCAGGACTGAATTCTAAAACTGTCAGTTCTCGACTCTTCTCATCTAGGGCTGAAATCAGACTCAATTCAGTCACAGCAGAAATCAGACTGACTCTCTCACTGCTTCTATGATTTCCCAGGGTCACTGAGCTCCAGTAGTCTTTCATGCAGACTGGGGAAAACACTGAAGCTGAGGATACCACAGGAGCAGTGGCTACTTTGTGGCACTGTGTGGGGAGGTTGGTTTTAATGGTTTTAAAATGTGGCTTTATTATGGATGTTTTAATTTGTTAGCTGCTTTGGTGGCACTTGTCAGGGCAGAAAGGTAGGATTTAACTTTGTTGAATAAGTGAATGAAATACTTTCCATATAAGCCTTTCTTTGGAGTGGAGAGAATGGTACATATTAGTAATGAGAGGCTGCATATGCAGGGAACAAGTTCACTGAATAAGCAGCGGAATCTGGAGTGCAATTGGATAGCAAACAGTTTTTATCCTTTTGAGTAAAACCTGCCAACCAAGTTTAAATATTTGTACTTGATAAAATTAAAATGGAAGTGAACTTTAAAAAGAGAAAGACGAAATCTGCATTCAGATTCTTAAAAACACACACACAAAAAACCTTACAGCCACTATCTCTTAAGAATATCAGCAGGCAGTTTAATTATGTATCTTCTCAATATGTTAACAAATGAGCTCCTGCTTCTTGCTAGGCATTGAGGACATCTCCAATTACACGTGTATGGACACATGTGTGATATCTGATCGGACTGTGTGGAAACAGCACAAAGATGCCTTCTTCCTTTCCCACAATAACTTTCCAAAATATCCTGCTGTCCAGACTTGTTAAACCTTTGGGTGAGGTAATATGAAAATATTTCGGCTGCTCTAATTTCCACATTTATGTTTTTCCTGGCTCAGACTCAGTGACCCAGTTCTACTTGCTCCTTAGCTCTTGTGCTTTCCAAAGTGTTTTATTTATCTTAGTGCATGAGTCCATGTGCACGCACATGTTTTTCCTTCCCTGCCCTTTGCTTCTTGCTTGCATTGTATCTTAGAGGTACAGGAGTATCACAGCAATTAATTTAGACAATGAAATCTTGGGCAAAAGTCAGAACCGTGGGAAAGAGCAATGACAGCAGAGAACAAGAAAACAAGTCCACTCTTTATCAAGTAATTTTGTATTTGGGCCCACACATATGGGGTTCTTGAGACTAAGCCAAGTCTTAGGGAGCAATTACCCTTCATAGGGTGCTACTAACTCTCTGGCTCTCAGAAGTGAGAGGAATTTACAGTAGGTGTCATTTATAGACATGTCTAGGCCTGTACATATAATTATTTCTTTAAGAATTCTGATGAACTATTGACAACATACAGGGCTACTTTCATTACTTTATGCTAGAATTTACCATTTAGAGACATTGTGTCATATTTTGGTAATTTGTGTAACTTGGTAAATTGGTGATATGTGGACTTGCCTTTGTTATGAATGGGGGTTACTCTGATGGGAAATTATACAAATTTATTTGCTGGAATGGGTAATTGTATACCCAGCCACACTAAAGGGACAGAGTGGCATTTTTAGGGTGATGCAGGACTTGGGAAAATCTGGGCAGGCAGCAGAGCATCCTTGAGCTGTCACTTCTCTTCTGAGGGAAGAGCTCACTCTGGCCTTGAAGGCACCAAGGGCCAAATTACCCAAAACACCAAATTGAGGGGTGGGGCAGGGGGCACCTGTGATCTATAACTGGGAATGTTATTGGTGGATTGGAGTAAGCCCTTCAGTTGCCATTGGTCTGAACAAGGTCTTCTGTCTGCAATCCAAGAAATAGGGGTGCACGGCAATGTACCTCTTTGTCTAGTTTTTGTCTTTGTCAATGTCAGCAAGCTGCCATTCTGTTTTCTGTGACCTCTGTGTACATATTCTCTCCCTGTTGCACCCGGCTTGGTTTCTATCATCCTGCTCCTGCGTTGGAATGCAAAAGATAACTGCTGGAGGTTGTGTGGGGGAGAAGATGCTGTAATGCTTGGCTATTGCCTTTCCCATGAGTACTGCACCTGTGTTATGTCTAATATTCTGCCTGGTTCCCATGGACTGGGCGCGCAACTGTTTCATTAGCCCGCCAGCGGGAAAGTTATTCATTGGACCTGTATCTGTTTGAAGTTCCTTTATTATGCTTGACCTAACTGTGTATCCCCAGTTCTAACAAAGAACGTGTTTGAGCATGTCTTCAACGCTTTGAAATAAATTTTGCTTTTCTTGAAAACGTGGATTTATTCTCGATGCTTGAGGATCCAACATATTGTTAGAACTCCCTTTTTCCTATCGTTCCGAATCTGGCAAGATCATGAGCGGAATTGAGGGAAACCTACCTAACACGGAGGGGGACTCGGGATCGGTCCCACAAACCTCCGCGTCTTTGGTGTTCACGACTGCAGCCTCGTTGGAGGGTGCCGTGGGGGGAGCGATTCCCCGCCTGCCTGCACATCTGTCTTGGCCGCCTCCGACCCCTTCGCAATGGGGTCCGCGGAAGACTCACCAGCAGGATGATTGGACTATGTACAACGCCCAAGGCACCCGTGAGGTGTACTCCCGTCGGGGGAGCGGATTACGTGAGAGTCTGTTTGACAAGGGATTGTTCCCGGAGCCGGGGTCTAACTCGGAGAAGGGGAGTCCCAAGCAGGACCTCGAGGAGTGGATGTTCGAGCCGTCGGGACCGCGAGGCCACGCAGAAGATGAGGAGGGCACCGGAGCCTTCCAAACGGAAGAGGACTATGACCCACCCCCGGACTACCGCCCTCGGGACCCCATCCCGGAGGAAACTACCGGGGAACGACTAGCAGAACTGGAAGACTCGGTGAGAGACTTGTTGCGGGCATTCCAGGATGTGATGGAAGGTCTGCCGGGAATGATGGACGTTAGAATGGCTAATTTCCTTGACGCACACGCCGCGCAGCAACAAGTTGCTCCTGCACCGGGATTTCCCGCGCCGCCGATGCCTGCTCAACCGCTGATGGGACCACCGCTGCAAGCACCGGGAGTTCCCGCGCAGCAGGTACCTGTGCAGCCGCCGGTGAGACCGCCTCTGCAAGTGCCTGTGCAACCGCCGATGCCGGGGGGTCCGCCGGTGCCGGGTCTGCCGCCACCGATGAGGCCAATGCCAGCGGGGCCACCGGTTGTACCGGGTTTCCCTCCCAGGGGAGTCCCGGCTCAGCTGGGCCCGTTGGTAAGGCCTCCACGGCCCAGACCCAAGGATCTACTGGAGGCTACCTTCGACGGCAACCCAGATGAACTCGCTTTCTTCACGGTGAGGGTGCATAAATTCGTAGAAGAAAGTCGACACCTGTTCCGAAATGAAGCTGGTCTTATTGATGTCATCTCGGCAAGACTGAAAGGAGACGCCGCCACATGGTATGTTGGACTGCACAATGACCGCGGTCCGGAACTTTTGAATTTGCGAGCATTCATGTGGGCGCTGCGGGCGAGATTTGAAGATGTCAACGCGAGTCAAAGAGCTAAAGCGTTCCTCCGGACCTACCGCCAGAACAAGAAGTCGGTTCGCGAGTACACTCTGGAATTCCACAAGCAAGCAGCAAAGCTCCGAGACTACCCTGATCATATATTGGCTGAGATGTATCGCTTGGGTCTCAACGCAGACATCCGAGAAACGGTTCTGAAAACTGTCAACCCTGTCTCCCTGATGGCCTGGACCCAGGAAGCTGAAAATGCAGAAGACCGGCTCACCACCATCAAACTCGACCTGGCTGCTACGACCAACAGACCCGCCGC
>NW_015160852.1:134317-134420 GCF_001447785.1 Gekko japonicus | reverse complement strand
TGGGAAGTGGTGTCCATGGACTTTATTACTGACCTCCCTGCGAGCAAAGGGAACACTGTTATTTGGGTGGTTGTTGATTTGTTTTCTAAGCAAGCTCATTTTG
>NW_015160852.1:113369-134194 GCF_001447785.1 Gekko japonicus | reverse complement strand
TGAAACTGACGGACAAACGGAACGAGTTAATCAGACCCTGGAGCAATATCTGCGTTGTTTTACTAATTATCAACAGAATGATTGGTGTGAATTGTTGCCTCTTGCTGATCTTGACGCAGCCAAGGCTGCTTACAAGACCCAGGCAGACAAGGGTAGGGTGGTGGGGTTTGATCTGAAACCTGGGGATCTTGTGTATGTCTCGACCAAGAACATTAAGATGCTGCGGCCTAGCAGGAAATTGGGGTGGAAGTTCATAGGTCCGTTCAAAGTGCGTAAAGTCATAAATGATGTGGCGGTTGATTGCTGTGCCAAACACTTGACGCAGCCAAGGCTGCTTACAAGACCCAGGCAGACAAGGGTAGGGTGGTGGGGTTTGATCTGAAACCTGGGGATCTTGTGTATGTCTCGACCAAGAACATTAAGATGCTGCGGCCTAGCAGGAAATTGGGGTGGAAGTTCATAGGTCCGTTCAAAGTGCGTAAAGTCATAAATGATGTGGCGGTTGATGTTGTTTTGCCTAAGAATTTACGTGCTCTGCATTCTGTTTTTCACATGAGCCTGTTGAAGAAGGATCCTGGCCCGTCTCCCTGGAGACCAGCAGTTACTCCTCCTCCACCTGTCATTTTGGAAGGGGATGAACATTTTGAAATCGCTGATATCCTTGATTGTAAAGTGAAACGTGGTAAACTCTGGTACCTTATCGAATGGGTTGATTTCGGTCCCCAGCACCGCGAATGGGTGGAAGAAGGGGATATTCGGGCCCCTTACCTGATCCGTAGTTTCCACAGACGGTTCCCGGACAAACCGGGAGGTCTCCCGCCCAGCCCGGGAGATCTCCCGCCCAGCCCGGGAGGTGTGTTGTAAGTGTATTTTAAGGGGGGCAGTATGTCAGCAAGCTGCCATTCTGTTTTCTGTGACCTCTGTGTACATATTCTCTCCCTGTTGCACCCGGCTTGGTTTCTATCATCCTGCTCCTGCGTTGGAATGCAAAAGATAACTGCTGGAGGTTGTGTGGGGGAGAAGATGCTGTAATGCTTGGCTATTGCCTTTCCCATGAGTACTGCACCTGTGTTATGTCTAATATTCTGCCTGGTTCCCATGGACTGGGCGCGCAACTGTTTCATTAGCCCGCCAGCGGGAAAGTTATTCATTGGACCTGTATCTGTTTGAAGTTCCTTTATTATGCTTGACCTAACTGTGTATCCCCAGTTCTAACAAAGAACGTGTTTGAGCATGTCTTCAACGCTTTGAAATAAATTTTGCTTTTCTTGAAAACGTGGATTTATTCTCGATGCTTGAGGATCCAACAGTCAAACCCTCAGGAGGACTAAGCTTCAGTAAGTTTACTCAGAGGTGGGCAGAGACTGACCCTTCTCTCAACACGAGGATGAGGGATGGAAATGTAAAGAGAAGGAAAATGCTGGAAATGTAAAGAGACGGATGGTACCTTTTACCATATGTGGTGGTCCTGCAAGAAGAGCAACAAATTCTGGATAGAAATACATACTGAAATGCAAACTATTTTGAATTTAAAATTTCCCACGAAACCTCAAACTATGCTATTAGGAATTCTACTAATATAAATAGAGCAGAGTATGAACTGTTCAAATATATATTAACCGTGGCATGACTAGTATTTGCAGCCAAGTGGAAGTCTGAAATTTGCCCTGATCTCAAGAACTGGAGAGACAAAATGGAAGAATATGCTGTTATGGCAAAAATGACGAACTGTATAAATAAAAAGTCGATCACTGAATTTGAGAACAAGTGAAAAGTCTTTTTTAATTACTACAGACAAACTACACAGATTAAACAAAGCTGTCAGATGAATTACAAAGAAATTTAACTTGATTAATATTCAAAATTGTATAATCATATTCTCGTAGCTATAATTAATTTTTTATAGTTACATATTTACTAGTTATTATATGATAGTATAAACCTTGTATAAAGATAAGAACAATGTTTTTTTAACTCCTTTCTTATGTTTTTTGCTTATATGCTTTCCTACCTAGCCCTTTATTCAGGAAATGATGAAAATATACATGGGAAATTATTATTTTGAAGTATGGATTATTTTACTATATTTTGATCTGTTAAGGTACTCTTCGTTATGATACATTTTCATGTCTTATATTATGTAATGTCCTTAAAATTTGTTTAAGAAGTGACGTTTTATGCTTCTCACCTTTCCCTTTATCCCTTTTTATTTTGTATCCCCTTTAAGTGGTAAAATAAAATATTATATAGAAAAGGACTATGGGGGATGTTAAACAGAGAATGTGTTAACTCTAGCTAGTGTTCTTTTATATCTATTTTTCTCTAGACAATCCTATATTTTTCTTTGCCTGTAACAATCTGTGTTTCCTACTTATTTAGGCATTGGGCAGAATAAAGCTGTTTTGGAAACCAAAGCACTTGATCCTTGGGAGAGAGAGCCCATGTAAGCCTATAGACTGTTCAGCCACACAAAGGCATAGACAGTCCTGGGAGGACAGCTCTGTCCCTAGTTGGGAAAGAAGTGAGGGGGAAGTGAGAAACTGGGAAAGGGTCAGCTTGACAGACCTACTGACGTAGACGACAGACCATCTCTTCCACTATTGTACTGGGAAAATTCCAAAACCTGGAACCTCCTCTCCGGTTGTGGTGGCTGCCACCATAGTTGGGACAGAGGCGGCCCAAAGTAGATAAAAAATTTCCCCATGTATCCTGTTTCCTCAATGATTTAGCTCAAGCACTAAGCCAAGCTGGCACATGAAAGGAGTGAGCCGAATGCTGGGGAGACAAGATTGTGACAGCTTTAAGATTATATGGTCTTTGTTTTGGAGAATTAGAGAGTGCTGTACAAAACATTGTTAGTTGCTATTTATATAAAAGTTATTTGTAGTTCTTCTGGTAGTCTTATCAGTGGAAATGTTAACAATCACAACAGTACTTCATTCTCATAATAACTTTCCAGACTACTTATTAGCCTGTTATATCAATAACCCTTGCACTAAGATTTTCAGTAGCCTCCCAAACACTATTAAGGGAATTTCACAAAATTGTCTATGGTTTCAGGAGACCTTCTTAATGATCACCAGCTATATGAGAAGGGTGTGTTGAAGAGGCTCTACACAATTAAGGGATTCCTTTCCTTTGGTGAGACATATTTGCAGGGTGTGTGTGTGCCTTAGAGCCTTCTGTTTTAGATGGCTTTTGCCGGTTAGGAGGCAAAGAAAGTCAGTGGGCTATTAAAGGATATTTGGAAGGATGAAAAGGGATTAATGTGATCTTTTACATTTCAGGATTTAAAAAAATTACATTCCCTATTCATTGGGAATGGCACTCACTGTAACAAGTTAAAACAACCTTAAGTATTCCTTGTCATATTTTCACTTTTCAGTGCTATATGAGGTCTGCTGGGAGGTCAGAGTAAGGCCAAAAGTAGACTGTGCTTGTTGGATGGGTTAAATTAGTGCACCTCTGAGAGTTCAGAGAAGGGAGGAGACAATATGGTTGCAGAGGCCCTAGAAAGTGAACATAATAGAATTAAAAGAAACAGACTGCTATGTACAGTTGCAGAGCTCTCTAAGGGGCTGGGCAGTACAGTCAATAGAAATAATGACCGAGGGAACCAGTTTGTGTCTGTGCAGGAAAATTGCTTGTAGTTTCCTAGCATTCACAAAAAGTCACAGGGAAATCTGAACTTCTTCCTACAATGCAATTGTTACAGGCTTACTGTCTACTGCCAGGGAAAAGGGTGGTGATCCCAGCAATTGCACGGTGAGGAGACAGCAAAGATCAAAACATAAGAGTTGTGCAATGACTCTTGGGCATAAAACCTGGGCGGTATGCCTCGCTTAATTTTAGGGACTTTTGGTATCTGTGAAACAGAGAACTCAGAAATTAAGAGACGCTAAAACAAGCTCTTCGTTATCACTGGCTTAGGGGAAGGCTAAAAAATTTGGAGTATCTCTCCTTAACTTTTGAAGAATGCATATTATAATCTTTTCTGTGCTTCTGAGAGGGATATATTTACACTTCAATACAAAGGCCACAAAGTTAAAGCTTCTTGTTTTACATTACTGAGACATTCCAACACTAGTAAGTACATGTTACCTAATATAATGTGGAACATGCTTAGGCCAGTTGACAAAGAGTAAACTCTGTGGGGAATTTCCCCCACTTCTGTCTTTCATATTGTAAAATAACTTTGTGCATGATGAACCTATTGAAGTGTATCTTCTACATGCACTCATGGAAATAGCTGTAAATGGTTATGGCTGCCTCTTTGTGCCAGATTGCAGCATGTGGTCATTACATTTTTTTGAGGTCATTACATGTCCTGCTGATGCTGCTTGGACATGTCATGAAGAGGGAGAGGGGCAGCAGGTTTCTTCATTCATAGAATTACAGTTGGAAGAGAACAGTGGTTGTGGAGATCAGTCATCTTGCCTACTGGCAGAATGATCCAGTCACAAAACTGCCCTTTCCCCAAGCAGTCTGCGGGAGGCTAGGGAGTGAATCGATTCGTTCCAGAAGAATCACATAGCAATCCAAGCAACTTTTCATGATTCTCCTCTCACAGCAGGACCAGTGTGACGTGGGAAGAACTGCTAACAACATGGCTTGAGACCTAATGGATATTCGATGCCCAGTTTGCCACTGAGATTCTCTGGCTCAGTTGCATATAGGAGCCCTGTTGAGGAGGAAGAGAGCTGACACAGATGGATAAAAGCTACTTTGGAGCTCATATATTTGGACATCATCCCTCCATATGAAAAGCCCTTTGGGCACTAGGATCTAGTAGTCACTGGTAGCATAATTCTGGGAGAGGGGATAGTCCCAATGGGCCTGGCTATGGTTGCCAAGTACAGCTGGAGATTTAGGGGTGGTACTTGAGAAAGGCAGAGTTTGGGGAGGGAGCTCAGTGGGGATGTAATGCCGTGGAGTCTACCCTGCAAAGCAGCCATTTTCTCCATGGGAATTTATATCTGTAGTCTGGAGGTCACTTGTAATTCCAGAACCAATGACAACAAGAGGGCTGGGGGTAAACTAGACACACACACCCATCACTATTCCCATGGTGCTTCCAACAGTTACTAACTCAAAGAGTTCTTATTGTTCAGTCGCACAGTTGAGTCTGTCTCTTTGTGACCCCATGGACCACATCATGCCAGGCCCTCCTGTCTTTCATTGTGCTCTGGAGTTTGCTTAATTTCATGTTCATTGCATCGATAACACTGTCACTGCCTTGACGTGGCGAGGGAGCTTGCATGGTTCGATGAGGCTGTGGGCTGTGCCATGGAGGGCCACCCAGGATGGACAGGGCACAGCAGAGAACATGAACAGTAACAAAAGAGTTCTAGGAATTGCTTATATGACACATGAAGATTCCTTCGAGTAGGACAATCTGTGAATATTGAGCAAGCTGTTAAAATACAGTCAAGAAGGCCTACATTCACTCTGGAACATGCCAGCCCATGTTACTACACTGGAACTCATTGCATCTGCATGAAAGCATGGAAGAAAGTAGACAAAGATTTTTTTTTTTAATAAACACAAAATGTAATCTTTTCTAGATTATCTTTTCTGTTTCATATTAGATATTACTGGAGAGAGGAGGTTTTAATATATGGTTTAGGGGGTTATTGTAGGTTTCCTTTTCTCTTTTAAAAAAGTCACTTTAGTTCTTGACTTGACTTTAGAATTATCAGAGGCCCTGTTAAGATATTCTTGGTGCTACATGAGGTAGGGAGTGAGAGTCTACCTTAACTGCCTGTCCAACCAGCACAGAACACTGGCCCTGACTGACACTACTAGCCATCTATATGGTGGAATAATTGAGCCAAATCGTAGGAGGACAGGTTTAGATCACATGGTTGATTCCTGGATATTTTTTATCTGGGAGATGAACCCTATGTATGTAGGTGCACTTTCTTCTCTAGTGGAGAGAAGCACTTTGCAGAAACCAGAGTGAAATGAGTCACACAAACCTTTTCTCTAGAAGGGCTGGGAGAAAGCTTTTTTAATTCTCCTTCCTTATGTACATATATTTCTGTCTCCATGGCAGTCCCATCTGCTTTTAATGAGAAAGCACTCTTAACTTGATTTTGTGATTCTCTAGCCTCTTAATGCCTCCTATAACAGAAATGACCAATTTGTTGCATGTTTTCCTTTTATTCATGGGGCTCTTCAACAATACATGTGGTGCTCTTTGGAAAAGATGGTGTGAAGCTGCTTTAATAATTATCCTGGTTCTGGGAAGGCAGCCTTCTCTTGGTGATTTTAACTTTCATTTCATCAAGGCTCTTTTGACACCGAACAATTCTATTTCCAGCTTGCCTGAAGAGAAAGTAATAAGAGCTCCTGATTCCTCTTTTCCTACCAAGTATAAAAAGAGTTTTAGCACAACTGTTCCACCTTGGAAAGGTGGTACAAATTGTTTATAGTGAATTAGACTTGTACTGTATTCATTGGGAACCATGGCAACAGTAAGTACCATAAAATGGCAAATAATTATTTGGGTCACATTCGTACATACGGAAATGTAGTGGATGTTAGCTGTAGTTCTATTAAAAGTTCATTGATCTATTTTATCAATAGTGTTGCCATATAGTAGAAAAAGAGGACAGCAAGTTCATCTTTTTCAATTACAATTCTCTTTGCTCTCCACAACATCCTCTGTAATAACTTTCCTAAAAGTCTAGTACGTCTTTCTTTAACAACTAGCTTTACTCTTTTGCCAAACATTATGGATGCCAGACATGCTTAATAATACTAAATGGCACAAAACAAAATTCAGTTTTAAAGAAAAATTAATTCTACTGTATAAGACAGACAGATTTCAGAATCACCAGTGTTTCCCCAACACCCCTCTTTTATTTGAGTATTTGTGGCTAGTCATATCAATGAATTGTTAAGAGAGACATACGCTGAGATCATGACAGATCTAACAAGATGATCAAGAATTAATTTAGTTTGTTCTAAGATAGTGTGGGGAGAAAATATAATCTATTGCCACCTCACAGCAAAATTCTGTGGACTATAGTCCATTTTATCCAATGTATGGTGCTGTCCTACACACACATACAGACGTACATAAACAGTGGAGCATGAAATGCAAGAAATAGTTTCTGTACCAGCTCTATGCAACACTCAGATTTGCTTATCCTGTATTCAAACAGCAGTTGGTGGAACACAAACTCCATAGCTTTCCTAAATTAGATGAACCCCTCTAGTAGGAGGCTTCACCTAAGAATTGATGATAAATTTTCATTCAGAATGTCAGCCAGTCAGTCCCTTGTTGTAGAATGGTGACTTGTTCATCCATAGCAGAATGTCCTAGGGAGACAAATATTCTTCCACTGGTTACTGAATGTTGCCATTCTTCTTTCAGATATGTGTTCATTTATTATTTTTCATTAAAAGATTGACCTGTTTTGTCCTCCATAAATCACTGAATGGCAAACAACTGAAGGGCATTGTTAGCAGACAGCAACTTCATGCTCTGGTTGATATTTTGGGTTCTTTGATAGTATTGTATGAGTGGATATGGGGATAGAGTTAGCATCTGAGTTTGCTGCATGGTCTTGTCCCTGGATTTGTAAATAAAAGGCCATCTTTAAGCAACAAACCAATGACCTGGAATGGATGAACTCTCCCTTGCTGAAGGTCTTCAAGCAAAGACAAAGGAGTCGTCTGTCGGGGATGCTCTAGCTTTGAATGTAGTACACTGTGGATTTAACTAGATGGTCTATAATGCCCCTTATTCTACAAGGCCTGTATATGAGAGAAGAAGTATCATTATTCAGGCTGGCCTGTAGATAAACTGATAACACATTGCAACAATGGGAACCTACAAGGAACTTGCAGGAGCAGCCATCCCATTCCCCCTCCTCCACTTTGACTTCCTCCACTCTCCCCTGACTCCTTCTCTTATTTTCTTTTTCTCTTAGTCTTCCTCTTTCTTTCTCCCTCCCCTAATGCCTGTCACTCCTTCTCTTGTTTTCACATTCTCTTCTGCAAACCCCTGCTGTCATTCTTTCTCTCTTTTTCTCTCTCCCCCCAGTTCCTCCTTCTCCTCCCAGGTACCCATCTACTTGTGTTCACTTCTATTGTGGCCACCTCATTTTCTTTCTTCCCTGAGAGGGGGAGCTACCTTCTCTCCTTCCCTACCTTTATCTGTCTCCCCAAGTCTTCAGCAACAAAGACTGCCTCTTCTCCTCCCTTGTCTGTGTGCAATGATGACACCTCAGTTGGGGGGAAGGGGGTGGGTGCTGCTTCTCCTCATCTGCTGAGGAGAAGTGGGAGGCTGCTGGACTATCATTGGAAGTCTCACTGGCAGAGGGGGGGTTGGGGCAAAAATAGCTTCCACTCCTCCCCCACATATCACCCCTGCTTCAGCCATGGGTGGGGGAAGTGAGCAGCAGTACCTGCGCTCTCTCCCTGTGTCCCCTATTCCCTGTGCAGCACTGCTGCCTTCTCTGTCTATTTTGCTTAGGCAGCAGTGGTTCCCCTCCAGCTCCTCTGTCCCTGTCTCCCATATTTGCCTACCACAGCTAACAGAGATAATGTTTCTCTGTTGTGGGAAATTACCCCACCTCCTGTTTTTTCTTTTTGGTTTTTTTTCTTTCTTTCTTCAAACCTGGGGGCTCCACCAAATTTCTGGAAATATCTTTTTTCTTTGTATATAGCCCTGATCATCAGATTTATGTATCCACAGATGGGGCCATGTTGACTCTGATGATAATGATGGGTTAGCTGGGAGCTGTACGTGACAACAAGAGGTTGCTGGTAACCTTCTGTTCTAGGCCAGTCCCATAGGAGGCTATTCCTGGATAGGTTTCTGTTTGTGCTTCTGTTTCGTCATTTCGTTGGATGAATATTGTACTATAATATATATCTTTCGGATAAGGCCATGTTATAAGGCTTGAGTACAGAGCATACAATGGTTAATGTGGTGCATTTGGAGTGGAAGAGGGAGTGCGCAGGTAAGTAGAAGGATAAAATACTATATATATATATATTTTAAAGGGTGATGGCTGTATGTCCATAATGAAGTTGCACAGCAGTGCCCAGAAAGTGAACTAGGTGTGTGGCCTGTGATCTAGGCTCAGTTAGGATAACGTTTGTTGAAGTATTGGCAGATTTTTTCCAAGGGCCTCCTTTATATAGGTCCATTTAATGATGTTATTGTTGATTCATCTCATGTAAAGGAGAGAGATTTGGGGACAAGAACTGTGTCCTAAGTCAGCCATGAGTGTGTTGGTATACTGCAGAACCATACAAAAATCATGGCAATGTATACAATCCATCCACAAATCTAAAACAAATAAATATGTGGTTGAGGACAAACTGACAAAGCTTGGAGTCCAGGTGTCCTATAATATTGTATGAATAATGTCCCTGATGGCTTGTATTCTACCTTTGTGTGGGGAGTTGATATATGGACCTTCTACATCCCTGCCAGGATGGTATTCTCTGGGAAACTATCAGTGGACTGTAGTTTTCCTAGGAAGTTAGCAGTGGTGTCCCCCAAATAACTGGGTATGGAATCCATATAGCTAGACAGCCCTGCTGTGACAGTGCAATGCCTTGAAACCATTGGATGCTCAGGGTTGCCTGGTTTACTTATCTTGAATAGTAGACAGACAATCCGATTGAAGCCCTGGGGCATGTCATGCTCTGGCAAATCAGTAGGTATCAGATTATATGATTCTTTCTCATACCCCTCAGTAGCGTCTGAGACAGATAGTAGCCTGTACATGTGGAATTCAATGAAAACCTGCACTGCCTCTTTCATGTGGCACTTTTGTGACCCCTAAGATCCACTGAGAGCAGCTTCATAGTTATAACTTTCAGGAGATGGAAATCAGGAAACAAATTTTCAGCTGCATAAAGTAGCTCTCAATTATAGTGATGAGATTATTTCCATGAGATATACGTTAAGTGATTTTTTTCATCATTTCCACCTGCGGCAGTTTAATTTTGACATATGATCTCTAATTCTAGTATGGAACACAACTTACCACAATTTGCCCTGGGCACTTGTCCCACTGACATTAATGGGGGCTGTGTATAGGTCAGTAACTCCATAAGTGTGGCTTGGCCAGATGTACCCAGAGTAATAATCTTTCACGAGCCATTCACTACAAAGCATTTATAATTGTTAATACTGCCATACAGCTTTTGAGCCACTTTGTCAAGTTACGATGACCCCAAATTGCCAGCTAATTGTGACAATGGAGACCTGCGCATTATTTTAGCAGCTGATATAACAAATCATTACTGCTTCTTTTTAGATAATGTTGATGTGCCTGAGAATCTAGGGAGTTTGTTTTATTTATTATAAATGACTAATTTTAAAATATGCAGGATTTTAGGTTCAAAAACACTGGTAAACCTAGAGAAAATTATGCTGCTATGTGACATTATATTGTAATTTCTCTTTTGATTGATTGATCGATGAGGCCCTAATAGGCAGGGAGGAGTGATACAGATGAGCCAATCACACAGAGAGAGAGAGCATGGAAAAGGTCAGGATGTTGGAGCGCTTCACTTTGTTTTCTGGGAGACATTGGGTATTAAATGTCAGATGCAATCTTTGTCATGAAAATGAGGTAACAAGGCAGTGGTGTAACCCTATTCTTTGAATGACAGTTGTGTCATTTGCCACTATAAGAACTCAAAGGGGATGATGGCTGGTGGTAGGGATAGAAATGCATCACACTTGATTCATATTTTAAATCAAGACATTAATTTAGGGAATGGGCTAAAATAGCTTTTAGTTATTGTATTGCAAGGAAAAAAATACATGCTTGGAATGCAGTATAAGCAGATCACTTGAGAAGATAACTGTTCATATGGTCCCTTCAGCTGTGGCTTTGCTTGTCTTTCTCTTCAGCCTTGGACATTCAGTTTTCACTATCCTGGGCTGGCTTTTCTTAGGATAAATAAAGGAAGGTGGAGGGGAGAGGGTGTACGAGAGAGAGATTTCCTAACCTTAACATAAGAAAAGGCTACCTCTGAATTCACACATACCTTCTCCTACCGTGCTTAGCAACATCTCTCACTCCACAGGAGAACTGATTTTGTGTGTGTGTTTGTCACATTTTACTTGTCAGCTCTTGAGTACTACAACGGGTTAAAAAGGCCAAAATCCCGCCTTTGTATTTCTTACTGTTCTGATTCAAAAGCATTTTGCAGTTATGTCAGAAGAGGTGTAAATAATCAAGAGCACTGCAGTCCTGGAGTAATCACACTTTAAGCCGTATCATGGAGGGTAGCAATCTAGGTGTAAAAACGACTGCAAATAGCAAAGCAGTCCTGTAAAGACAGGAATCCTTATGTGAAAACATACATAACAACAATGTTTCTCACATTAGTCGCTTTCATGCCTTAAAATAGCTCAGTTAGAGGAAAATTCAGGTTGCTGAGAAATGATGTCAGCTCCACTCTATAGTGTCATCCCTTTTGCAGATATACCCACAATCTAGAATTTTAGAACAGGAAACATGTGGCTTGTGCTTTCCTGTGTCAGCCTCTATTCTCTGCCACATCCCCAGTGTGAAGGAGGAGGGGAGAAGTTTTGTTTTAGATGTAGCAGTGAAGCATAGAAACAGGAAACATGGGGTACTTGTGCTTCCTGAGTCTCTGACACATCCACAGTGGCTTTCAGTTTATAGCATTCTTGCCTCCTTTGCACAACTTCTGTCAGTGGTCAAGAAAGTAACTTGAAACTAAGGCACAGCAAAAAATCAACACAGTGTATTGGTATTAGAAATCAGTGGGTTGAAATGCCAAGGGCACGCAATCTCATTACGAACCTAAATTCCTCATGAGAATTGCTGGGTTGTGGTTGGCAAACTGAGGTTCATGCCCTTCCCTATCAACGACCCTCCGTGGGGTTTTTTAGGAGGTCAGTGCAGCTCATGGTGGGAAGCGGGGGTAAGCAAGAGGAATACTGAAATGGCTTGCATCCATTTCAGACTGGCAGTGGGGCTGGTGCATCCCACCAGCTGTTAAGCTGAAATGGAGGCAAGTACATTTCAGCAATCCATCTTGCTTGGAAGCGGGGGGAGCAAAACGGGGGTAGGGTTTAATGGCTGGCAGCCATTTAAACCTAACAGCTGATGGGCACACCAGCCTCACTGTTAGACTGAAATGAATCTGTGCGTGGTGGGGAGGGCTCTCCTGGCTGCAGGCAGGTCCTGGCTGCCATGGGTTCTTCTCCCACAGCGTGCTTTAAACCATGCTGCAGGAAGAGAAGCTGACCCAGGGATCTGCATGCTGTTCTCCTCCTACAGAGTCTCTAGCCTGCAGGGATCCGTTCTACCACATCATGAACCTCATAAAATGAACCAGTTCGGTAAACAGAGGTCCATGAAGGTTCGTGATTTGTGTGGCCCCATGAACCAAAACAAACCTCGATTTTCCCAGTTCATGCCCATCCCTAGTTGCCATAGCAATGGGGCATGGAACTGGGCAAGTCACAAAATCCTGAGGGCCAATCCAGATATTTGAAACATCCCACATGACCAGGATTGGCTGCAAGTTTTTATGACCTTAGGGGGAGGGTGCACACAGGCCCCCTCCATCACAGCCTACTTCCTTCTCCCCACCTAGTTGTGGCTATGCTGGAAGGTGTGGGGCATGGCACTCTAGCAATCTTTAGCACCAGCTATGCTGGCAGGTCAAAAAAGAACATAAATGAATTGGGCCTCCACTCCTTTCAGCACTCCTCCAAGCAGGAAATTAAAGATTTCTCCAGAGGCCCATGTAATGTTGCAGGATGACTTCTAATTTCCTGATAGGAGGAGGCAGCAAAGAACACAATTGTTTTGTGCTTTTGTCAAAGGCTTTCATGGCCAGAGTTCATTAGTTGACAGCCAATCCGTATGCAAAAGAACCTCCTCAGGAAAGCTCCTCCATTAGCATATCACAGCCTGGGAAACTCCTACAAGACAATGATTCAGCCCTACCCCACCTTCCTGAGTAGATATAAATTACCCGCCTACCATTTTTCTTCTCACATTGACACAGAGAGTACTCCTTTCTGTGTTATACCTCTGGGGATGCCATTCACAGCTGCTAGCGAAACATCAGGTGCTAAAATGCCAAAACCACGGCCATACAGCCCGGAAAATCTACAACAACTAAAGTTTTGTGTATTGTTTTCTCCACTGCCATCAAACACTGAACTGGGCCAGCAATTCTAATCATTGGGGAGTCCTTTGCAGTTCAGTGGCCATAGCAGATCCCTGATGCTGCCCCTACTTGTGACCTATCCTTTCCATTGCCGGTAATGTAACCACATTGAAAGTCTGGTTCCTCCTTGGATATAGCCACAATCTCCCACAAGCAAATTCCATGATTGCAAAGATTGCTTCCACTGACATGGAACTAAACAGCTACAAGTTCCTAGATGTGCCCATCTAAGGACTATTAAATATTTCAGGTTACTCAAATGGATGCATATTCAGGAACAAACCATTTGTGTCACATGGAGAAGATTCTAAATAGTATTCCTCATATTTGTAGAAACAACCTTTAGCTAGGAGAATAATCCATACATAAAATGGTTATACAGCACACAGAAATCTCTTTGAATTCCAGGTTGGTTGGAATCTTCAGACTAGGAGGTTGGTACATATTTAACAGAAATGTTGTTAAAAATAATGTCCAAGCTAGTGTAATAGTCAAACTTGCAAGTATCTCAAACTCAAACCAGGCTTAGAAGACCCTTTGAGTGAGTTGAACAAGATTCAGCTCCCTGGAAAGGCAGTTAAAATTAAAGTACCAAACACCTAAAATTTCTTGTAATTTTTCAGTGCAATTATCTGAAAGATTATATAAGTTGTTCTGTCATTTTGTGGATATTACTGTATTACCCCCCCTTCCTTTCCAGGACTGAGGACACATGATAAGCTAATAAGAATAGGCAGGAACCAGAAAAACACGATTCGGTTTGTGGCGTGCCTGGTTCACGAACCGTGAACTGTCACGGTTCAGTTCATGAGGCTGGTGATGTGGTAGAATGCCCCCCCCCCCGCAACTTTACCTGTCATGGAGTTGTTAAAGGCACATGATCCCTGCCAAGGGGGAAAAAAGGTATCCACCTACTGCTGTGAACTCAAAATAATGACTATGGGATATAGTTTGGGAAGGGCTGCAAAACAGCGCTGGGTGTGCGAGAAAGAAAAAGATGCTACAACAGGAGTTCTGAGGCTGTTCTTTTTCAGTCTGTCGCATTGGCTTTTATCTGCCAAGGCCAGGTGCTGTGGAAATGAGTCTAGGAGGAAGCCTGTGGCTTGTTTTCCTTCCTAACTCCAGGTGAAGCCATTTTCCAGAGCCTGTGGCTCCCACATGCCAGTTATGGGGGAGTGCCAAGCCAGACAGTAGCCAAAGTCAGAGCACTGAATTGTAATGGCTGCTGTTCCATTGACTCTCGACCGTTCTGAATTCCAGCAATGACTTTTGTATTACTAAGAATTCCTCTGTGCTGCCCAAGCATTTGTTTAATGAGAACCAGATTTGGGTCATAAACCTTAAGCATATCAGGCCTTTTTTTGGAGGTGGTGGTTAGCTAATGTTTACCTTCTAAGTGAGACTTTTCTGCCTCCTTCCTCCCTTACCCATTTTTGTTTGAGTAAAGGGGCGTTGCTATAAAAGGCATGTGTGGAAGTAAAGAAATTAGAAAATACTCTGAACTGCATGTGACTCACAGCTGCGGGGTTTCCCACAATATGGAGGGCTGCCTCAACAAAGTGGCTTGTGTGCTTTAACAAATATCAGCTGCTTGTTGGGGTGTAATGAACAAACTCGAGCCAGAGTGACAACTGCTTCAAGTAATTATGAAGACAGCTTGCAAACTATGTCCCCACTTGTTCTGAGCTCCAAATGACGACAGCCCAACTGCTGTTCCTGCCAAATCGATTTCAAAGCACTCCTCTTTCCATATATCAAAGGTCAGTGTGCGTGGTGGTGGCCAGCAAGAGGCTGTGGGTGTGAAGGAGACAAAGGAAGACCTCTGAGAGCTTCCAAAATCCAGCCCATTATTAGCAATCTCTCAACATCAACAGTCACTAACGTCTTGTTTGTGTTAAAGCTGAGAATGGTGTCCCTTGTACTTGGTGCTGGACAAGCAGGCTGGGTGACAGGGCTTATGATATAAATAAACGTGATAGAGCCAATATAACAAAATAATAATTATTTCTTTCTTTGGCTAATGTAGCAAGAGCCTCCAAGCAACATTTTTTACAACTAATATTCCACTGAGTTCAGTACTTCAGTGTTCAATACTGGTCCCAGAGAGTATAATGTCAACAGGGAACACTGAGTGGGCATAAGTTAGGGTTGCCAGGCTCCAGGTGGGGCCTGGAGAGTTCCCAGAATTCCAGCTAACTACAGAGATCAGTTCCCTTACAGAAATGGCAACTTTGAAGGGCTGACATCTCTGCTGAGTTCCATCCCTTCCTCAAATTCTGTTCTCCTCAAGCTGTGCCCCCCCAAAACCACCAGGAATTTCTCAACCCGGAGTCGGCAATCCTAGCACAAGTATATGTGTGACCAAACTTTGTACAAGTGATCGAAATGGTGCTTTTGCAGTATTGTGTACATAAAGCTTATGTGCACATGCTTTTATGGGCACATCCTTGTATGTATAGAGGTCTCACTGCAGACATTCAGCTGTCCCCAATTCTGAATGCATGAACCAAAGCTCTTATGGTTCCCAGAACTCCCTTTTCCCCTGAGGTTGATGTACATTGGATACGGGTAGGGTTGCCAACCTTAGGGTCGCCAAGTCATTTTTCTTCCGCGGCGGGGGGCTCCCGGACGGCGTCCTGTGCGCGTGCGCCGCATGCACGTCAGCCGGAGGTGACGTGATGACACCGGGCACGCTGGGGGCAGGGCCACAGCCATCTGAGAGGAAAACATAGAGTTTTCCCCTCAGATGGCTGTGCCCCGCCCCGAGTGTGCCCGGCGTCATCACGTCACCTCCGGCTGACGTGCACGCCAGGGTGGGGTTTCCCCCAGGGCCTGATTCGGCGGTGGCGGAAATCGGGCCTCCAAAGCGGGGGGAAATCCGCCCCCCCGGGGGGACTTGGCAGCCCTAGTCAATCTCCAGTGATTGGCTGGATATCTGCTGGGATTACAACTGGGTGACAGGAATCGGTTCACCTAGAGAAAATGGCCACTTTGGAAGGTGGACTCTGTGGCGTTATACACCATTAATGTCCTCTCCCAAAATCCCACCCTCTTCAGGCTCCACCCCCAAAATCTCCAGGTATTTCCCAGCCTCGAGCTGGCAACCCTAGATATGGGTCTACATTACAATTGTGAACCACTTAACTGAGACAGGGAGAGTGATATAAAGCAAAAATTAGGCTAAATTTACCAGGAATTAAAAACAAACACATTTTGTACTGCATAGCTAATACACCATGAATGTTTACAAATTCTTAAAATCAGGGTTTTGGTGGAATCATGAGTGTCTGCAAAGGCTGCTTGACACCTCTTTTCTGTTGGGACTCTTAGGCTGCCAGCAATTGCATGGCAGGGTATGCATCCCCCCCCCCCCCCCCCCCCCGGAGACAGACACACAAGTTGGAATTAACTAAGGGCCACTTTATTGATTATTTACAATTACTGTGGCAAGGGCATAACCTGGATGTGGACATCAGGCAAGGCAGGTGTCAGCCCACCACAACCTCCTTACCTTATGCTGGGTGAGCACCCCTGCCCTAGACGTGAGCCATGCCACCTCACTCACCCCCAGCAAGCAATGCAACCAGGGCCCAGCCTCCCTGGGCTGTGAAGCCCACAGAAGAGTGAAGCCCTGTCAGAGCAGCTCCTAAGGCAGTCCCCCCATTCCATGCCCTGGACTGTGAAGCCTACAGACAGATCCTAATGGACTCCCCCTCCCAAAAAAAACCCCAAACAAGTTAGGTGCTCTCTGGTGCTTATCATATCTGCTTTATCTCTTTCCACCAATCCGCCCTCCACGCCTTAATAACCAACCTAACTAATGGCTCCACTACCTTACTCTCTTGAGTTGCCAGCTTTTTCCCTGGAAGGGCTCCTGTGCCTTTAACAAGTACCAGAGAGGCAGGGATTTTACAGGTGAACCATTAACAGCTGCAAATGAGGAAATGTTTACCAGCTGAATTTCTGGTTTTTGAACTGTTGTCGAAGATACTGGAGCTCTCAGAGGAAAAACAATTGGCAACCCTCATTTCTTTCTTTACTTTGGTCCATGCCACACGGGACGGCTGAAACGCGGCTACTCAGAGCCACATCGAACTTGAGACGCCGCGGCGGGATCCCACGGATCCCCTCAGCCGCGGCGCATCGCTCCCCGGCACGATCAGATGCCGGGGAGCAAGAGTCCGATGGGAGGGGGAGGCTGCCAAACTGCGCATGCTCGAGCATGGGTAGTATGTCTGGGGGCCGAGATGCAGCGGCGCAAGGACACGCCGGCCGATCCCACGGCCCGCCTTGAGCCGCTCCAAGGGATACAACCACCTAGGAAGGTAGTGCTTTTTTGCTGCGCAGTATCAGCGTTTGGGACGGAACAGGGACGGGCAGGCAACAATTCCCAGATGTTGCGGTGGGATCGTGCCCGTTAGCTCCGCCCCCGTTCCGTCCCGCTCCCGGCCCAAAAGGCCTCGTATGGACAGGACCTTTGTTCCTTTTCCTCTCTTTTCACTGTCTTCCATAGCCAATATTATTTCGTCAGGGTGTGTTTGTATGGGCTAGATGAAAAATAAAAGTGTCTGTTCTCTATTTTAAAGACCAAATAAAGAATGTTATTGTCTTACTTGATCTGTGAGATTTGCACAGCTACTGGACTTTGATCAACAGATGCTAGAAGTTACTCTAAACATAAGGGCCTGAAAGGCAAAGGGTCATATGGTTATGGTAGAAAAGATGTGAGGGAAATGAAGATGAAAGGCAAGGAAGAACAGAGGCTTCTTCTGAATAGGAAATAGTGGGTGCAGAGAATTGTAAGAGGTGAAACAGGCGAAATAGCTAAATGCTTCCAAGAGAGATTTGAGCAAAATTTCACTGTGCTTTCAATCTTCAGAAGACATCCCTCAAAAGATGCTGCGGCACCTAGAGCTGCTAATTTGAGGCCTAATGGAAGACGTTCCTCTAACTCCTGAATCATTTGGGCAAGTATTCAACCCCTTGCCAAATTATCCTATGCCCGCTTTGGAAGAGCAAAGATCAGCCCAGACAGTATGAAGGAAACATATCTGTACCACACACAAAGCTTAGAAAAAATACAGCCAGATGACAGTGAGGAATACATATCACATGAGAGGACCTTCCATATGCTAAAACAAGTAAAGCTTGCAGCATGTCTGCCTTATGACCAGTGTTCCCTGAGTTAGTGTGAGCTTGCTCACGGTTTTTTAGCCTCTGGCTCACACATTTTTGTCTTAGCTCAGGAAGGATGGTTCCAGAGCAAACTAATTGATGCAGTAGCCAAATCACTTGGTCACAACTTTAATGCCAATAACTCACAAAGTAGAATTTTTGCTCACAAGACTTCACAGCTTAGAGGGAACATAGCTTGTGACTGTTGTAACCTCTGAAGGGAAAGGTACATGCATGGTGAACATGTGTCCAAGACATTCAGTCAATTGCTTAGCCATGCTGCAGGATTAAAGGAAGTTCCTTAAAATAATGTCTATTTTAGAGTGTTTCTAGGTGGCATTGCTCTGCTCCCAGCACCAAACAAGATAGGGAAGAAGCTTGTGAGGCTTTGACTGTGTGCTGCCTCCCCTCCCTCCACCCATGCTGATCACTACTTGTTGTTTGGACAATCAGCAAGGAGTGCAGAGACTTCCACTGGTTTCATGCATGCAATTGCAAACCCTCAGTTTCAGCTAGGGCTCTAGGAAGTTTGTGATGTCCCTTTAGAGGTAAATATTATTCTGGCATCAGGAGTTACTAAATTCTTAACAGTTCAGTCTGGTCGCATCTCAGATTTACATTGCCATACTGTTTAGGAATATTGATGAGAAACCTGTGACCCTAGATGTTATTTTGATTTTAAACATTTGCTAGCCTTGGAAAATGACTATAGAGAGAGATCAAATTAAAACATTTAATCATTCTCACTCCCTCATGGATCACTGCCTTGATGTGGTGAGGGGGCTTGCGTGGTTTGATGAGGCTATGGGCTATGCTGTGGAGGGCCACCCAGGACGGACAGGCCACAGCAGAAAACTCAGATCAAGTGTGATCCACTGGAGAAGGAAATGGCAACCCACTCCAGTATCTTTGCCAAGAAAACCCCATGGACAGTATCAAAAGGCTAAAAGATATGACGCTGGAAGATAGGCCCCTAAGGTTGGAAGGTGTCCAGTATTCTACTGGGCAAGAGCAGAGGGCAAATACAAGTAACCCCAGAAAGAGTGAAGCGGCTGGGCCAAAGCGGAAAGGACGCTCAGCTGTGGATGTGTCTGATGGTGAAAGGAAAGTCCGATATTGCAAAGAACAATACTGCATAGGAACCTGGAATGTAAGATCTATGAATCAAGGTAAGCTTGACGTGGTAAAAAATGAGATGGCAAGACTGAACATCGACATCTTGGGGATCAGTGAACTAAAGTGGACGGGAATGGGCAAATTTAACTCAGAAGACTATTATATCTACTACTGTGGCCAAGAATCCCATAGAAAAAATGGTATGGCCTTTATAGTCAACGAGAGAGTGTGAAAGGCAGTAATGGGATACAATCTCAAAAATAACAGAATGATCTCGGCCTGAATCCAAGGCAAACCATTCAACATCACAGTAATTTAAGTCTATGCCCCAATCACTGATGCAGAAGAGGCTGAAGTGGACCAGTTCTATGAAGACTTACAACACCTCCTAGAACTAATACCAAAAGAAGATGTCCTCCTCATCATAGGGGACTGGAATGCTAAAGTAGGAAGTCAAAAGGTAACCAGAATAATAGACAAGTTTGACCTTGGAGAACAAAATGAAGCAGGGCAAAGGCTGAGTTTTGTTAAGAGAACACGCTGGTCATAGCGAACACCCTCTTCCAACAGCCTAAGTGGCGACTCTACAGTAGGACATCACCAGATGGGCAACACCGATATCAGATTGATTACATAATTTGCAGTCAAAGATAGAGAAGCTCTATCCTGTCAGTAAAAACAAGACCTGGAGCTGACTGTGGCTCAGATCATGAGATACTCTTTGCAAAATTCAGACTTAAACTGAAGAAAGTTGGGAAAACCACTAGGCCATTCAGATTTGGCCCAGATCAGATCCCTGATGAATATACAGTGGAGGTGAAGAATAGGTTTAAGACAGACAGAGTGCCTGAAGAACTATGGACAGAGGTTCGTGACATTTTACAGGAGGTAGCAATCACCACCATCCCTAAGAAAAAGAAATGCAAGAAAGCAAAGTGGCTGTCTGATTAGGCTTTACAAATAGCAGAGGAAAGAAGGAAAGTGAAAGGCAAAGGTGAAAAGGAAAGATTTACCTAACTGAATGCAGATTTCCAAAGGACAGCAAGGAGAGATACGGAGGCTTTCCTGAATGAGCAATGCAAAGTAATAGAGGAAAACAGTAGAATGGGAAGGACTAGAGATCTCTTCAAGGAAATTGGAGAAATCAAGGGAGCGTTCCATGCAAAGCTGGCCATGATAAAGGACAAAAACGGTAGGGACCTAACAGAAGCAGAAGAGATTAGGAAAAGATGGCAAGAATACACAGAAGAACTATACAAGAAGGACCTCAATGTCCTTGACAACCATGACGGTGTAATCACTGACCTTGAGCCAGACATCCTGGAATCCAAAGTCAAATGGAC